>NC_045763.1:91868188-92171218 GCF_008692025.1 Phocoena sinus
TAAGGAGTAGTGGTATGCTTAGGAACAATGGATGGTGGAAGTGTAATGAAGTGAATGAAAGACTTTTCACAAATGAAATATTCTTTTGGGATGATGTGGTAGAGAGAAATTCATGCTTTTTTTAAATCTCAAGTATTTCCACTAATTTCTTTTTTTTTTTAATAAATAAATTTATTTATTTATTTTTGGCTGTGTTGAGGCTTCGTTGCTGTGCACGGGCTTTCTCTAGTTGCAGCGAGCAGGGCTACTTTTGTTGTGGTGTGTGGGCTTCCTACTGTGGTGGCTTCTCTTGTTGTGGATCACAGGCTCTTAGGCACGGGCTTCAGTAGTTGCAGCGTATGGGCTCAGTAGTTGTGGCTCGTGGGCTCTAGAGTTCAGGCTCAGTAGTTGTGGCACACGAGTTTTGTTGCTCTGTGGCATGTGGGATCTTCCTGGACCAGGGCTCAAACCTGTGTCCCCTGCATTGGCAGGCAGATCCTTAACCACTGTACCACCAAAGAAGTCCCCACTAATTTCTTAGACTATCAGTAGAGTTGTTCATCACAGCCCCACCGCATCCCATATGTCTGTCCTCTGAAATTTGCAATTTACTAGAATCAGGAATATTATCACCATAATCATAAGGTGAAAATAATTTTATTTCACATAGCACAGTAATATATTCCATAGAGGATACAGCAAAGGGTCAGTTTTGTATCATATTATGAAAAGAAAGACTCATAAACTCATGGAATTTTAGATTGATGGTCAAAGGCAGTATAAATAAGACTAAACGTGTTAAAATGAGCGCTGAAGTGACCAAAAATATTATGTTTGCCAAATTTTTCTATCTCAGTTTTTAAAAATGATCTGCTAATAAATCCAGCCTGTCATAATATAAACATCAACCTCAGTAGAAAATACCAGTTCAAGTGAGCCCAACTATTTAGACCAAGATTATAGTCAATTTTCTTGATGTTTAACAAGTCAGACCTTCTAGTCAATATCCAGTATTATAGATAAAGAAACAGAAAAATTTTTTAATTATGGCTCTTTCCATGATGAATCTTGTATAGCTGGATTCCTGAAATGTTCTATATAAAATAGCACATTTCATTTTCATTTGAAAGTTCTTTTATATTAAATTTTATCCTTTATTTCCACGATAACTATTTCATGTTTATGTATTTTCTCTTCTTGTCTTCTGTGCCAACTCTCTCTGATCTCTTTTGACAGTGGATTAAGGTAGTCCACATTCTTGTTAACAGCAATAAGTGCTAAAGGCGCTTGAGTACAGCTTTAAATGAAGATGGATCACCTGCAGCAAATGCAGTGTCTATATAATCTGCAAAGCAAAAGACTGTCTTAATGTTTTAAACTGAAATGAGAGAAAGCTCAGATAATTTCTCTGCAATCCACCTTAAATAGAACTGACTGACTCATCTTAGCATTTGCTTAAGGTACCATATTATTATCATTTTGGGTAAGATGACATTCTTAAAGGCTGACTGCATCAAATATCTCTAAATGGCACTCATGGCCCATAAAACATAACTTTATCTCTTGGTCTTAATTTAGTTTAATTTATATCCTGTAGCATATGGTCAATAAAGACAATACATGTAATACACATTTGGTTTATAAGTACTTTTGAATAAATTAGATTTCTAAAAATTACTCTAAAAACATATCAGTCAGATGGTGAATAGTCCATACAATTATTTTCAGTATGATCTAATATTTCAATAACTTCATTAAATCAAAATAGAATTTTAATGATCACATTCAGCAGTTTTACTAGTTAAAACAACAGTAATTCAACCCTCCAATAAAAAAGCACAAAAGATAAAAAACATAACCTTGGTTTATATTGTTTTTTTCCAAAAATTCATTTCGTAGATCTATAGCAAAAAGCAATAGCTAGAGGCAATGGCCCTGTCAATCTACAGGATAGGAAATTGAGTAAAGCATTTGGCTACTACTTAGCTGGCGTCTGGAGACAGGGGTAAGAAGAGTTTGCTGTGGGGATGACCATCTTAAAGATCTGAAATATAACGTTACTCTGAAGAGAAAAGAAAAGGTTAGCAGTAAAAAAATATATGTATATATTTTTTAACATCTTTATTGGAGTATAGTTGCTTCACAATACTGTGTTAGTTTCTGTTGTACACCAAAGTAAATCAGCCATATGCATACATATGTCTCCATATCTCCTTCCTCTTGAGCCTCCCTCCCATCCTCCCTATCCCACCCCTCTAAGTCATCGCAAAGCACTGAACTGATCTCCCTGTGCTATGCGGCTGCTTCCCACTAGCTATCTATTTTACCTTTGGTATATCAGTGCCACTCTCTCACTTTGTCCCAGCTTACCCTCTCCCCCTCCCCCTGTGTCCTCAAGTCGATTCTCTTAGTAGTAAAAATATTGATGCACTGCTTTCTTTGATAGTGACCTTAGCTATGACTAAAATTTCCAACTCAAAGGTAGAACAATTGATCATGTAATTAAGTGTTTTGGAAATATGTAATATTTTAAACTATTATAAAGGCCAATGGTAGTAACTTTTTAATTTAAAGTATTTTGCTGGAGAGATATCATTATATCCTGGGACGATATGGAGATTCAATTTTGCAAACTTATTTTTCAAAGTTTATTTTAAAAATGACTTGGTTACCAGTAGATACTATTGTTTATCTCATTTCATTTGTCGGATATGATGGTTCTTCAAACCATGAAGAAACTGGTCAACAGTCAGTTTCTTAGGCAAGAAAAAGTTTAGGAAATTAACCAGATTTCTGTAAAGTTAGAAAAACAAGGTGCAGTCCATACAGCTAAGACATGAAAGATGTTATAAAAAGTTTTTTAAATATCGGTAAGTCATAATACTGTTTAAAAGTTCTTTAAAAAAACCTTCTGTAACTACGTATGATGACAGATTTTAACTATACTTATTGTGTTGATCATTTTGCAATATATATAAATGTTGAATTATGTTGTACACCCAAAACTAATCATATAATGTTGTATGTCAATTAAAGCTGCTTAAAAAATTCTGAATTAAGAGGATCTTGTTGAGAAGGATGAATGTAACTAAATACTTCACAATTTTCTGCAACCATTTTTCTTCTATGCAGTCTGTGCATTAGGCACGGCTCTTTTGGGAATGGGCTAAAAATTCTGACGTTACTTTATATTTATTTTAGGATTAGGAAAATAAACAAGCACTTTGTGGAAATGAGCTAGTATTCTCAATGTTAGAAAACAGAGTTACAAGTATAGAAGGGAAAAACAGCTAGAACATATATCATCCAGTTGTATATGAATTAGAGGTAACAGTATAAACTTATGGCTATAACCATATGTGTGTGTGTGTGTGTGTGTGTATATATATATATATACACACACACACATATATATATATATATATATATATATATATCTTTCCAATCAAAGGAAAAAGGAAAAAAAAGACACATAAGTCAGCTTGTAGAGGATCCCACTGGTCAAATCTGGGGAATTTTAGCAACAAAAATAAATAATTATAGTGATATATTATAATCCATAGAATAAAGTATGTATGAGTTGATATTGATATGAAAAATAAATGGGGAATAGAGAAAGCTCATGTAGAAAGCATGATGAAAATAGAAATTGTAATTTGGAAACCACTAAGGCAGTAATGAATTGTTCAGACAAGAATCACCAATTGATGCTAAAATTAGTAGGAAAAAGTATAATGAAAATGGAATATATGCATAGTTTCAAAGCATCTTCCCACAGATACCTATTGATAAAGGGAAAACATTGTACTAATAATTTTACATTCAAGACAGGGCAGACACCAAGTTAACAAAGTGGTAAATTTAACCTTACCAGTGATGTAACATATCAACACATAGTACCTTCTGACATCATGTGCTAGAAAGAACACCATGTCACTCCTGCAGTATTCCTGGCAAATATGTCTAACTTGCATGTAATTATAAAGAAACATTAGATAAACCCAAATTATGGAGCAGTCTATAAAATAACTACTCTGAATTCTTCCAAAGTGTAAGGTTTTGAAACACAAAGTAATGTAAAGGAATTATTCCAGGTTAAAGGAAACTAAAGAGGCAAGACAACTAATGTGGTCCTGGAATAATTGATGACAGTATAATAAGGCCTGTAGATTATATAATAGCAATTTATCATTGTTAATTGTCTGATTTTTATAATTTTGCTTTGGTTTAGTAAGACAATGTCTTTATTTTTTAGAAAATATGCTAAAGTATTTAGAGATAAACGTGTTTGAAGCTTACACTAAAATGTTTTAGAAAAAAACCAATATCTAATAAGAGAGAATGAATGATACAAGTGTAATTTCCCTGGCAAATCTGAGTAAAAAAAAATCTACATATTTTTTTTTTCTTTTAAATCTACGTATTTTTAATGTTTTTGTTTGTTTGTTTGTTTTTTTGAGGTACGTCGGCCTCTCACTGTGTGGCCTCTCGTGTTGCGGAGCACAGGCTCCGGAGGCGCAGGCTCAGCGACCATGGCTCACGGGCCCAGCCGCTCCGTGGCATGTGGGATCTTCCCAGACCGGGGCACTAACCCGTGTCCCCTGCAGTGGCAGGCGGACTCTCAACCACTGCGCCACCAGGGAAGCCCTAATGTTATTTTTGTAAGCTGAGATTTGTTCAAAAAATATTTTAAATACATAAACCTGGGAGAGTGGAACTGGTGTACCTGGGACCATGTTTCCTTGACAGGATTAGGACATGGTTGGGGAAAGACTTGATATGATGGAGTTCCCACTGCCACATGGAATGAGGAATGAGTAGTTCCTGATGATGCGTATAAGAGTTATTGTCGACGCAGACATAGAGAATGGACTTGAGGACATGGGAGGGGGAAGGGTAAGCGGGGACGAAATGAGAGAGTAGCACTGACATATATACACTACCAAATGTAAAATAGATAGCTAGTGGGAAGCAGCCGCATAGCACAGGGAGATCAGCTCTGTGCTTTGTGACCACCTAGAGGGGTGGGATAGACAGGGTGGGAGGGAGACGCAAGAGGGAGGGGATATGGGGATACGTGTATACGTATAGCTGATTCACTTTGTTACACAGAAGAAACTAACACAACATTGTAAAGCAATTATACTCCAATAAAGATGTTAAAAAAATTAAAAAGTTGTTGTCAGTGAGTGGAGCTAGTGATGTTTCTTGGGCCACATGGCAGATGTTTCCACAGAGAAAAATCTCCTTATTTCAGTTATTTGGTGATCATTCTCAAGGTAAACTTGTGGAAAAGATAAAGAAATATATTTACAGACCACCAATACATATCTATAGCTTATTAAAAATAGACTTGTAAAGCGTGTTGTTTCTTAGAGCAGTTTTTATCTAAATTCAGTCTAAATGTAGAGGAAGATTCCTGTGCTGTGATGGAAAACTCTGAATTTAAAGACAGAACTGTTAAAATAAAAAAAAATTTGATATCAAGAATAAAGATGTGACTATCACAGAAGCTTCTGACAAAGTTTGGTTGAGGAAGCTAATATCTTTGATGACATAACACATTTGAAAGGATCAGAAGAATGAAAGGTTGGACAAATTATAAAGGACTATGATAATAGAGAGAAACATAATTGTTTCTAGATTTAACATAAGAATTGAATAAATACAGAAATAGGGATACACACAGACCTGATACAAAGATGACTCAAGGAGGAGGAAGAGGTTTGGAAGAGGTTGAATAACCACATGGCTCGCTTTCGAATGGCCAACTAAAATAAAAATACTTTTCTCTTAATTTCTCTTATGTATACTCATGCCCTCCTAGATTCCTGGAAGAGTTCAAGCAGAGAAAAAGGTTAACCTGGTTTATAAATATGAGAAGACTTTATTAATCCTAGCATTTCTGCTAAGTTTATGGAAACAAGCTATTTTTGAATGATTCCGTTTGCATCAGAGTTGAGATGGCACAAACTTTTAACTCAGTTCTATTTTCTTTAGCCTTCCGTGGGACAGCTCATTTAAGTGCTTCTGTCACTCTGGTTGTCAAAGCAGGAGTCTATATATTGGGACACAACATACAAAATAGGAATTAGGTTATATAATTTTTCCACTTCCCGTTTCATTTCTTGGCCTTATCCCAGGTATCTCCAAAGCTCATAAATATTTCCAAGGCAAAAAGGGTGAATGCAAAGTAAATGTCAGAATAAGTACCCTCCAGATAATTTTTTGAAGTAATTCTTGATGAACAGACTCAGCTCACAGCAGGAATGCTGGGAATATCAAGGAATACAGCCCTCTCCCCCATCAGATCAGGTTGGTGGTTGGTTTGGCATGGGGACTTTATGTTGTGGATACTGAGTTCTTGATCTCAGAACTGGAGCAAACAATTCAAGACAGGATAACTTGTAACTTCTCTCAACTCTGTCATGTCTATGTAGTATCTAAGTAAACCTAACCACAAATTGATTCGATCTCGTACGCCCATCCTAATAACTATCAAACACTCATGTTGCTCAAATTCACATAATTGTAATGCAAACAATTGGATTATATATTTCTCTTCTAAAAGACATAATAGCACCTTCATGGGAGAGTTCAAGCCAAACATGACTCCCCACAATTTTTTAAATATCAAAGATGGAGTAAATAAAGGACCAGGAAGCTTGAAAATAGATAATAATTGCAAAACTTTTATTCTGAAACTGTATATTCAATACAGCTCAATCTAACTGGATTTCGATATTTCTGTTTAAGCTTTCTCGTATACACCTGATGAATTTATGTACACACGAGGACATATACACACACACACACACACACACACACACACACACCATAGAGTTAGCACTGGAGAACTCTATGCAAAGGAAACCTTTGCTCTATCTCACTAAGACCACACATCTTACCTGCTGCACCAGGTCTTTTTAAAGGCAAAAAATCTGTTCCAGGGTATAACTACTGTAAATAGACCAAAGGCTCCCACAATTATCAGCTTTTAGCAGCAAGTCACTGTCAACATATTTTAACTATTTGGGAAATATGTTATTTATTACTTCTTATTCTTTTCTTCCTTCTGCAATACCAATTCTAGCAGCTGAAACTTGTATTAAAATGTATATATATCATCATATCAGGCAATGCTATTTGCCAACCTGGTACTTATTTGGTATCCATATTAGAAGGGAAGAAGTGTCTCTAACTCCCTAACCCATATAGGACTAGATTATTTCCATTTTATCCAAATGGAGACCTGTTAGATTCTGTCTTTCTCTAATATCCTGGCAATATTCACCAATGCCTAGATCTGCAGGCATCGTGGTAAGTGTTTGCTAATTGTCATTGTGAACTTCTCTGCTAAATCCTAGGGCATATTGTTTTGTATTTCCTAAAAATATGATATGCTTCTTCCTCTTCTTTTCTTAGTTCTCCTATTTCTAACTTCAATTAGAATCACAAATTCTAACAGCCTTCTTCTTCCTCTCTAATGGTGAAGTGTCAAAAGTGGGAGAAATGACTCACTAAAAGTAAACAGTTAAGAGCTTGGTAGAACAATTGTCTATTTTTTCCCAAAAGTTCTGTTTCATCTGGGTGTATTAGAGATACAGCAGCAAGATGGAGTTCCTCCTTTGAAGATCAGCAGTGTACAGCTATTTGGTGGCTGTCCACCTGACTCCAATGAAACATCAATAGAGATGGAATGTGGAGCATTGTCTAGTGTGACAATTGGAAAATGGGATAGATTATAATTAATGCCACTGCAATCATTCTGTCTTCTGCTAAGAGTCTGTCAGATTCCCAAGAGCTGTCACTAATTCTCGAAATGTTCAGATTCTCTCTCCTTTCAAGTAAAGAGGTATTTGATACCACAGATTGCTATCCAATAAATGAGATGGAAATCTATCACCTGACCTCTTAAAGACATTAACATTTTGTGGAATGCTTAAAATTTAAGAAATAAATGTCAGGTTTATATCTAAAAAGTGCCCACCTTTGGAAGCATAATTTATAGAGATTCATGCATTTCAAGCTTTGAAATCCATTTGTGTACCTAGGAGATAATTAATGACACTAAGATAAATGAGTTCCAGAAAAAATGGCACTATTTTAATCTAATGCAATACAGAAGTCCACTCAAATATATCAGAAAATTTTTCCACCCTGAGAAAATATATCCAGGCAATGATCTTAGTAAAATTATGAGAAATAGTTATTTCTGAAATTATGTAACATATATTCTTGTTTTGCTTGTAAAAAAAAAAGATAACATAGCACAGTTGATGCTTGTTTAAATTTTGCATACAAATATGCATGATGCCAACTGGACTCAATTTATCCTGTCTTAATTTGAATTAACTTGACGGATCTTTTGACACGTGCTGAACAGACTAATTGTTGCTTATTTGGGTGCACTGAATCAGTGAACATGGTAATCAGAATTCAAGCAGATGTTCATAGTTTCTGTGATTGCCCAGAGCCTGAGGGTGGAAGAAGAGGGAGAATCATTTTGTTGATTTACTTTTGTCAAGGCACAGACTGCATTACAAATACAACTGTTAAAATAGCAGGCTCTGCTAAAGAGTTGTGAAGAACAGATATGAATACTAATTATAACTTTACTTTTTGACACATTTGAACTTACATAGCTACTTTAATCAGAATTTGCCAATGGTAAAATTGCAACAGCACATTTATCTTCCTCTAGACTTATTTTTTCAAAATCTTAATTTGAAAATGTCATTAATTTATTATGATTAGTTTCAAGAATACAGAAAACTATAGTGTGATAAAGCAAACAAAAGTGTACCTACCACACTTACTGCCTACTTTGACAAATCTTGTATTGTGTTCTGTTTACTAGAACTTTTTTTAAAAGAACTGGAGCATTATAGATTCCATTGAATCTTACCCGGAATAAATGGGAGGGATAACTACAGTCTGATCAATTCCATGCATCCTTTAAATTTTTGTTACGAAGTTTTCTATGTTATCAAATTGAAGTAAACATTTCCTGTATACATTTAAAAAAACACAAAATAACAATAAATTATATTAACAGGGTAAAAGAAGTCTAGAGTTAAATAGTTCAGAGATTGTAAAGTGACTTCTTAAAATTGTCAGTGATCCATTTAGTTACATATTTCTTGTTTATTCATGTTTCCTATTCTATGATCTTTTTCTACGTCTTGCCCATTTTACCATTGCTTTATTAAGAATTGGTTTGTAGACATTCTTTATGCAGTTTGGATACTAATCTTTTGTTGTTGCAAATACCTTCTGACAGGCTATGATTTGTTTTACAACTATTCAACAGCAGTCCTTTCTGAATAGATATTTTAAACTTTTGACATTGTAAATTTTATTAGGCTTTTTTTTGTGGGTTGTGCTTTTTAATTTTTTTCCAGATCCGAGGCCTTCCATCTAGTCTTGTATATTTTCTTCTAAATGTTTCAACATTTGTTTTTACTCATTACAATTTTTCACACACTGAGAGTTGATATTATGCATGATGTAAGATGTCTTTCTAATTTTTCTTTGCATAGAAATAATAAATTGTCCTATCACCATTTGGTCACTATGTCTCTGTACATTGTTGTTTTGCTTGCTTTTCTAGCCTCCTCTCCTAAATTGCCTATAAGACATATATGAGATCTCATTCTTTTCTTTTTTCTCATCATTTTATTTCTCTATTCTTTATTCAGTGTAATATTATCGACACACTTTCTGGTTCATCAATTCTTTTTTGTTTGTTTGTTTGTTGTTTGCGGTATGTGGGCCTCTCACTGTTGTGGCCTCTCCTGTTGCAGAGCATAGGCTCTGCACGTGCAGGCCCAGCGGCCATGGCTCACGGGCCCAGCCGCTCCGTGGCATGTGGGAACTTCCTGAACCCATGTCCCCTGCATCGGCAGACGGACTCTCAACCACTGTGCCACCAGGGAAGCCACCAACAATTCTTTTTTTAAGCTGTATCTGCCTGATTCCATATCTATCTCTGTGTAAATATATGTAATTATATAGTTATTTTAAGTGATATATTTAATTCTACTAACTGTGTGTGTTTCTAGAAGTTTTATAAATTTTTTCCCAAATCACTTTTGTTATATCTTGTTCTTTCTTCTACCTTTCTTTTTTGACTTTATTTTACTTTTTAAAACAGTCACACCATCTTTAATTCTGTGACACTAATTCTGCTGTTTACTTTCAGTTCTGTCTCATTCATCTTGATTTCTTCAGGGCATTTTTCTAACTTTGAACTGACAAGTCATCTGCAGCAGGTCTTGCTTGTAGAATCCTGTATGTCGAATTGAGAATGTGTCCCTTAGACCAACTACTGTATTTTTATTTTCTAAAATTTATTTATTTTTGGCTGCATTGGGTCTTCGCTGCTGTGTGTGGGCTTTCTCTAGTTGCAGCGAGTGGGGGTTGCTCTTTGTTGCAGTGCATGGGCTTCTCATTGTGGTGGCTTCTCTTGTTGCGGAGCATGGGCTCTAGGCATGCAGGCCTCAGTAGTTGTGGCTTGTGGGCTCTAGAGTGCAGACTCAGTAGTTGTGGTGCACGGGCTTTGTTGCTTCGCAGCATGTGGGATCTTCCCCCACCAGGGCTTGAACCTGTGTCCCCTGCATTGGCAGGTGGATTCTTAACCACTGCGCCACCAGGGAAGTCCCTGCTGCATTTGTTTTTGCTTTTGCTTCTGTCAGGACAGGTGAATTATTGGCATGGAGAAACTTGATGTTAATAAATTTGTAGTAGGGGAGGTCCATGATTAAAAAGGCTCATAAGACTTTTTTTTTAATGCAACCAGAGCCCAAGCCAAGACAGAAAACTTTCTTGTGGTATTCCTTTGACAGTGGGAAATTTTTTAACAGTCTGATTTTCACAGAAACTGTAGCATTTCACGAGTTCTAACTTTATGTGGTGATCTCAATTCTAAATCCCAAACTCATGCAGGCCCAAGGTTCCATCGCCTGATCCCAAGTGAACATTAAAACAGTGTTACTATTTTAAAGACACATCAAATTTGATACTAACAGGGGAAAATGCACAATATGTTTTATTTATACATTCATCTGTTGATGAACACTTGGGTTATTTCCATATCTCGGCTATTGTGGATAATGCTGCAATGAACATGGGAGTGCAGGTGTCTCTCTGAGATCCTGATTTCAATTCTTTTGGATAGCTACTCAAAGCAGGATTGCTGAATCATTGGTAGTTCTATTTTTTAGTTTTTTGAGGAAGCCCCATACAAAAGTTCAAATTTCTCTTCATTCTCACCAACGCTCATTAGCTTTTGTTTTTTAATAGTTAACCTAGTAATTGTGAGGTGATATCTCATTGGGGTTTTGATTTGCATTTCCCTGATGATTAGTGAGTAATATTGAGCATCTTTTAATGTACCTGTTGGCCATCTATATGTCTTCTTTGGAGAAATATTTATGCTTTGCCTATTTTTTAATTAAGTTACAGGCACACCTCATTTCATTGCACTTTGCTTTATTGTGCCTCATAGATATTGTGTTTTTTACAAATTGAAGGTTTGTGACAATCGTGCCTTGAGCAAGTCGATAGGTGCTATTTTTCCAACAGCTTTTGCTCATTCTGTGTCTGTGTCACATTTTGGTAATTATCACAATATTTCAAACTTTTTAAAATTGTGATTATATTTGTTATGGTGACTTACAATCAGTGATCTTTGATGTTACTATTGTAATTGTTTTGGGATGCCATGAAACTTGCCCATATAAAGCAATGAAGTTAATCAATAAATGTGAGTGTTCTGACTGCTCCACCGACCAGCCACTCCCTATTTCTCTCCCTCTCCCTGGGCTTCTCTATTCCCTGAGATACAGCAATATTGAAATCAGGCCAGTTAATAACCCTACAATGGCCTCTAACTGTTCATATGAAAAGAAGAGTTGCACATCTCTCACTTTAAACCAAAAGTTAGAAATGATCAAGCTTAGCGAAGAAGACCTGTCAAAAGCCAAGACAGGCTGAAAATGAGACCTCTTGCACCAGTTAGCCAAGATGTGAATTTGAAGGAATTGTCCTTGAAGGAAATTAAATGTGCGACTCCAGAGAACACATGAATAATAACAAAGTGAAATAGGCGTATTGCTGATATGGAGAAAGTTTTAGTGATATGGGTAGAAGATCAAATCAGCCACATTTCCTTAAGTCAAAGCCTAACTTTCTTCAATTCTATGAATGCTGAGAGAAGTGAAAACACAAAGGAAAGTTTGAAAGTTCAGGAGGTTTAAGGAAAGAAGCCATCTCTGTAACATGAAAGTGTGAGGTAAAACAGCAAGTACTGATTTTGAAGCTGCAGCAGGGTATCCAGAAGATCTAGCTAAGATCATTAATGAAGGTGTCTACACTAAACAACAGATTTTCAATGTAGACACAAAACAAAGCTTTATATTGAACGAAGATGCCAAAATCACATAATCCTATTTATTATACTCTTTATTGTAAGCCTTGATCTCTACTAGGACAAATTTTCCTACCTTGTTCTACTGAATCAGATTTTGGCTATTCTTAAATAAATTGCTCTGTAAATGTAGATAGATATTGCTAATTTCCACATGCAAAATAAGTTGGGATTTTAAATGGGAATTTGTTAAATTATACATTAGTTTATTGAGAGTTGAGGAATTTTGAAACATTGAATAGTTCTTTAAAATTCTTTAAAATTTAAAGCATGACTCATCGATTAACATGTTATAGTTTCCAATTTGTTGAGGATTAATTTAATTCTTAACAAAATTGTATATTTTCCATAGATATTTCCACTTCTGTTGTTACATTTATTGTTGTTACATTATTTTTAAACAGAATACTTTGTATTTTATTTTTAATTGTTGCCACTATATGAAATATATGATTTTTGTATATTATTTTGTATGATGAGTAACCTATTATAATAATTAAACTGTGGATTCATTTGATTGTCTAAGCATAAAATTATATCACTCGAGATAATAAAATTTATAGCTCGTTAGTCCATTTGTTCATTCAACCAATTATTTCTTTAATTTGTCCTTGCTGCTCAGCTGAGGAATTCCAGTACAAGAATAAATTGTATTGTATATATTCTTTGATAGGTTATGCAACATTCATTCCATTCTTAGCAACTCTTCAGTCATTTTTAAAGAACTGAATTTTGTTTTAATGGAGTGAGAAAAAATCAAATACTTATATATATATGCCCCCAATTCCTGACACAGAGCTCCTAAGACCTTTGTATTGATAATTTCCTGAGTGATAGCATCTGACACAGAGCTCCTAAATCCCTTGGAATCCTAAGTGATAGGAATGCCTTTTGCTTTGAGGCAACACTTGGTGGGATCCTGAATGGGGACTGGTCACCAGAAAGACCAAACCATGAATAGAAGCTTGAAACTTTCAGACCACCTCAGTTTTCTGGAGAAGGGCAAAGAGATGGAAACCAAGTTAATTAACCATCATTCCTATGTGATGAAGCCTCCATAAATTCCCCAAAGTATGGGGTTCTGACAGCTTCCACATTGATGAACACATCCACATGCCAGGAGGGTAGAGCACCCCAACTCCACAAGGACAGAAGCTCCCAAGCTCAGGACCCTTCTGAACCTCTCTCTATGTATGTTTTTCATCTGGCTGTTCATCAGTATCCTTTATTATAGCCCTTATAATAAGCCAGTGACTGTAAGTGTTTCCTTGAGTTCTGTGAGCCGTTCTAGAATATTATTGAATCCAAGGAGGGGATTGAACATTTAAGTTCTACTCTCTTAGCAAATTTCAGTTATACAGTAGTGCACTGTTGATTTTGGTGTGCTAATAAATTGTTGAGGTTTTTTGCATCTATGTTCATCAGAGATATTGGTCTGTAATTTCCTTTTCTTGTCATGTCCTTGTCTGATTTGGTATCAGCGTAAGACCAAATGCTGATTTTGTAAAATGAATTTGGAAATGTTCCTTTTCTTCTAATTTTTGGAAGAGTTTGAGAAGGATTGGTATTAATTCTTTTCTAAATGTTTAGTAGAATTTACCAATGAAATCATTTGTTCCTGAACTTTTGTTTGTTGGAAGGCTTTTGATTACTGATTCAATCTCCTTACTAGTAATTGGTCTGTTCAGCCTTTCTATTTCTTTATGACTCAGTTCTGGTAGGTTGTATGTGTCTAGGAATTTATCCATTTCTTCTAGTTTGTCTAATTTGTGACATATTATTTTTCATAGTAGTCTTTTATAATCATTTGTATTTGTGAGTTATCAGTTGTAATGTCTTCTCTTTCACTTCTAATTTTTTTTACCCTTCTCTCCTTTTTTGCTAGTCAATCTAGCTAAAGTTTTGTCTATTTTGGTTAGCTTTTCAAAAAACCAGCTCTTAGTTTTATTGATCTTTTCTATTGGCTTTCTAGTCTTTATTTCATTTATTTCTGCTCTGATTTTTGTTATTTCCTTTCTTCTACTAACTTTGGGCTTAATTTCTTCTTTATCTAGTTCCTTGAAGTGTACAATTAGGTTGTTTATTTGAGAGCTTTCCATTTTCTTAGAGTCCATGTTTATCACTGTAAATTTCCCTTTTGGAACCGCTTTTGCTGCATCTCATAAGTTTTGTCACAATGTATTTCCATTTTAATTTGTCTCAAGATATTTTTTGATTTGGACTGAGAACATTCTAGAGATAAAGTGAATTACTTGAAAATGACAAAATTTTAAATTCATCAGGGCAATAATAATTTTATATTTATTAGAAACCTTTATAATTTGCATTATTTCTTTCATAAAATGAATCCATATATGTGAATATAGATATCTACTTGTTAAATAGGAGTGAATTAAGAAAAAGTGGTAGGTGACAAGCTAGTAGAGTTGAAATTTTGAAGTATATTGGGGAGCAGTTGTAACCTCCATGATATGCAAGAAAAAAACTAAAGATCAGGAGTAAGGAGCACATTTTGTTTTTCATTTCCATAAGAGTCATCTCATCTTTAGATCTTAGACTTCTTCACTTAAAGGGCACTCCCAGTCACGTCTATACCTGGAACCTAAGAGGCACTAGCAAGCTAAAATTTCCATATATAATTGTTCACATACTTTAGAAACTGAGAAGAGAGGCCAAAGGAAGAAGGTCTGCTCTACAATAGTCCAATAGTGGGTATAGTGTTACACTTCCCAACATTAAAGGAGATATCAAATTATAAACTATCATAAATTGCATACTAACACTAGTTTTCCATACATATGCTTAAATCTTTTAGCTTATGATTTCAAGGAAGAGTCTAACACCTGCATTACTCTTTTTTGTAGCTAATTTTAACATAATAATTAGAGCTAATGTGTAACTACACCAGATCTCAGCTGCTTCTACAGGGTACACTTGTGTACCTTGTATTTATAAATTATACTAAACACACCAAATGAGCATGTGAAAAACTTATTGTGTACTTGATTATACAAATGCCATTTAATGTTTTTTTAAAAAGCTAGGTAATTTCTGTTTCTAAAAAGAATCAGGGAAACAAAAATATCAAATGATATACTTGCAACAAGTGGAATCTCTACTTGTGATTGCTTAATAATTAGTAAAGTGTTATACAGTAGTTGTTTTCTGTATCCTCTCACATTCTGGATGTCCTCAAAAGCCCTTAACTATATTTACACTATTTTCATTGCATTGTAAATATTGTTTGCCTAATTATCATGTCAATAAACTATGCTGCACTCTGTTAGGTAGGGATCAAATTTAGCTCATAATTGGACTCCCCCACCCCCACTGACTTGTTAAGTGCTGACAGAAATTAAGTACTAAATAAGAGTATGGCACAAATGGGGAATTAAGGAAACAAAAGGAGGTAGTGAATCATATCTCGAAAGACTAGAAACTCTTCTGGGCAGTGAAATGGACCAAGGGCATTGGAGACAAAGAAATTTGTTTGTACAGGCAAGTAGATTTTATTCATTTATTCAATAAATATTTATTGAGCCTATTATACATACTAGGCTGTTGGGATGTAATCTGATGCAAAAACATATGTGGTCCCAACTCTCATAGAGCTTGCAATTTATGCAAAAAAGGTGTCCAGCTAATAAATCACTCAAAAAATGTGTTTCTATAAGCTGAAATAAGTGTATAAAGCAAAATAAGTGTATATAAAAGATAATTAATGCCTTCTCCTAAGTTAGTTCAACATGTTTTACAATCCTAATTTTTCTCTACTATGCATTATTTATAACTTTTGAAAACTGAATGGTTGTTCCTAGGGTGTAAACCCTTAGGTATAATATTACATTATGTGTTATGTTATGATAATGTTGTCTACTTATACAATGTTGTATCACTTAATATGAAGTGTAAGATGCTTACAATGCAACATACCAGTTCTTCCCTCCAATCTTTGGTGCTATTTTTGTCATAAATTTTACATTAACATATCCTTTAAACATATAATATATCACTATTTTTCTTTAGACAGAGCTGTTAGAGGTATTAAAAGTAAGGAAAAAACTGAATTTTATGTTTTCCTTCATTTATTTTATATCAAGGGTTCATCCTTTTTAGTATGTCCAAGTTTCTGTCTGGTTTCATATTCTTTATGCTTAAAGAGCTTTTCTTAATATCTCTTGTGGTATAAGTCTACTAGACATAAATTATCTCTGTGTGTGTGAAAGTAGTTATTTCTCCTTTACTTTGAAAGATATTTTAGGGTATAGAATTCTATACAGGCAGAGTCTTTTTTTTTTTCTTTTAGCACTTTAAATATGACAATTTGTTGTCTTCTGGCTTATATGATTTCAGATAAAAAGTGTGGTGTAATTCTTATCTTTGGTCTTTTTATGTAATGTGTCTGGCTTCTCTGGATGTCTTCACGTTTTTCTCATTTTCATTTATTTTCAGGAGTTTGACAGTAACTAGGGTGGGGTGGTGTGTGTGTGTGTGTGTGTGTGTGTCTTGTATCTGTCTCTAATTTTAGAAAACTTGTGGCCATTATGTCTTTATATATTTTTCCTCCCCTTATCTTTCTCTTCTCTTTCTGGGATTCCAAGAATACATTTATTAGACCAGCTAATATTGTCCAATAGCCCTTGGATCTTCAGTTCTATTTTCTCATATATTTTTGTTTTTGACCTATCTTCACGTTCACAGATTTTTTTCTTTTTTCTTTTTTGATCATATGGAGAATGTTAAATTGGCTGTATTGGGCATAAGTATGTTGAAGGCTTTACTTATCTTTCTTACTGTTGTTTAATTTGCTTGCTTCTAGCATTTTAATTTTTTCTCTCTTATATACTTTATTTCTCTGCTAAAATTACCCATATGATCTTGAATGATGTCCCCCTTTTCCATTAGAGACTTTATTATATTAATTACACTTATTTTAACATTCTTATCAGAGATTTCTGACATGTGTGTCAACTCTATTGATTATTTTTGTCTCTTGGAGTTCACTGTTTATTTCTTGACTTTTTATAAACCATTTAATGTTTTGTTGAAAGAAATCAGACATCCTAAATAAGACAGTGGTTACTGAGGTAAATAACTTTATTTTTTTGGTCTGGAAATTGGCATGCTTTTTCTTCTTCTAGATCTTTACTGTGTGGGTTTGAGGCTATCCAAACAGGAGTGGCCTAGGTTTGGGTTGTTCTCTTGCCATTGTCACCCTCAGTACACCTTGGTCACTTAATTCCTTTGGTAATAATTTGTGTTTAGTTTGGGGGCTAATATTTTATATGGCATTATCGTTTCTGCTTCAACCTCAGTTTTAGGGCTTCTCTTTACAATGTGCCCCAGAGATCATTCCTCTAGAGTCTTGTACTATTTTGAACCTCTGCCAGAATTGTTCACCAGTCACTCTTTATTTTTTAGTCTGGTGGTAAAATATAATTACCCCTACTCCAGCTGTAACCCTGGACAAGCATGTATTCTGATTCTGCCCCTCCAGTTCCTTCAGCAGTCTTTATTAATGCCCTAAAGGCTATGGTGTTTATTGATTTTCTACCACAGTAAGTTCTGTAGGGCAGGTAGGGAAGAAATATCATTTAGATCTTTCCTATTTAGGGACCCTATGCTCCTCTTGCAGCCATTGCCATTTCCCTCCCCCAACCCTGCACTGTGAAGGAGCTCTCCTCTGAACTTTCACTGATCTTTTTGTGACTACCTTATGAGGTCCATGTTTAAAAACCTACAAGTGGGTGTGAACTCCTCCCGAATACAGGCACCACCTGAGGTCTCAAAACTCTCACACTAGGGCTTCCCTGGTGGCGCAGTGGTTGAGAGTCCACCTGCCGATGCAGGGGATGTGGGTTCGTGCCCCGGTCTGGGAAGATCCCACATGCTGCGGAGCGGCTAGGCCCGTGAGCCATGGCTGCTGAGCCTGCGCGTCCGGAGCCTGTGCTCCGCAACTGGAGAGGCCACAACAGTGAGAGGCCCGCGTAACGCAAAAAAAAAAAAAAAACCCAAAACACAAACAAACAAAAAAAACTCTCACACTAACACATAATCAGCTGCCAATTTGTTAGCAACTATAGCTGCATTCTTCTTGTCAGTGCCCGGCTCCATCATCCCAGGTGAAGAAGTGCTCACGTTCCCCCCTTTCTTTTGTTTCCTCAAGGCTCTATCTCTTCTTAGGTTTTGGATTAGTTGCTTGGGCCACAAGCTCAGTTCTTTGGTTCAAGAAAAGTCATGAATTTGTAATTTGATGCATTTTTTTTTTGAGGGTGACAGTGGCACTCTTTCCATCTCTCTTTATTCCAAGAAGAAACTGAAAGCCCAAAGCCATAATTTTTAAATTGATGTTTGAAAAGTGAATCAGAGTTCACTAAGTGAAATGGAGCATGCCAGAAGAGAATTCCCAGGTAAAGGAAACATCATGGCAGTGTTATGAGGAAGCAAGATATTCTCAAACAAATAAAAATGGAGCAATGGAAGCAGTATGGCTGAGCATTGATAATGAATATAAAGGTGAAACTGGGAAAGACTGGAGAGAGGGCAGATCACATCATGCCTAGACCTTGTTTACTTCTTATCCTATGAGTGATAAGAATTCCTTGATGTATTGCAAACTATTTTCAGAATTTTGTTTTGAAATATTTACCTTGGATTCACTCTGGAAAACTAATTTAAAATCATGTGGGCAAACCTATTGGAAACTACTGCAGAAGTCCAGGTAGAACAGGATGAATTCTTGAACTAGGGAAATAGGAGTGGATATGGAAAGAAGATTCCTTTTTTGAAGAGTCTGACACAGGTAGAGAGAACAGTGGGAAGTTCAGGGTGGTGATTGCACAGGTTAGTGATAGGAGTTTTAGGAGATTAGGCTGGAAATGAGTTAGAATGAGATTATGAAAGACGGTGCAGTCCATTCTAAGAAGCCTGTATTGATTTCTTCTATATGTAATGAGATCATAGTAGGTTGCAAGCTGAGATGTGACATAATCATATTATATTTGGGAAAATGTGACTTAAATCACTAAATCATAATCTGTGTGAATGGGATACTGTTGCATCCTGAAGAGTAAATGCAACATTGTTAAGCCTATGTTAGTAATAATGTATGTTAATATTGTAAAACCAGATAAGAATTCCTTTACAAATAAATGAAAGAACTATTAAGACAAGAAAATTTAGCTTTCTTGCCACCCGCATTTGAACAAAATAGTCTGTCAGTAAAATATATTAGTTGGAATCATAGTCCATATAAAACCTTATTTTAAGGTGATGAAGATGAACAAGTTGATAGATCAAAAGTGGTTATTTTGACAATATATAATTTCCTTTATGGTTCAAATAAAGCATAAATGAAAAATACATTATATTTGATACCATAGAAAATTTATAAATGCTGCTTTACAAGTGAGCATTCATTACATGTCAATTTTCTCGTTTTCAAATGTTAATTTCTTGATAGATTGAACAATCTAGCCATTTGTTTATTCAAGTTATCAATGAGCATATACTGGGCACAGAACAAGTGCTAGTTATTGTGAATGCAGGACTTCAAAAAAAATAGATGGCATATATTATGCCCCAAAAAGAAACAAAGACTTTGCAATGCAGCACAGTTTCAAACTAGAGTGCAAAGTAAGAATGGAAGTACCAATGTGAGGCAGGATGGAGACTGTATAATTAAGTAAGCAAGACTTCTTAAAATAATTTGTAATGCATTTATTTCTGAAATAATATATTGATAATATATAGCTTAGCATAGGTAAACCATATGCACAAATATGCATATCTCTCTTCTCTTCATATTTTATCATTCCCATTTGGATTTTTTGGTTTGGGCCATTTCTGCCTTCAGGCTTGTCATTGGAACTATTGATACATCGCCCCCAGCCTGCCACTTATTAACAGGCAGAAAACCTTCCCTAATCTGCCTTACTTGAAGATGTGAATGACTGGATGGGAATACCCCGGTAGGACTGCTTCATGGATCCCAAGTGGCCACACCACTGCTTCTGGTCCCATCAGGATGTTGTCTCCTTTAGTGCTGCTGAAGCCTTGCTCTTCGGATTTGCTGTGGACTCGGGTTTTTTGTTTGTTTGTTTGTCTTAACATTTTTTTGATGTGGACCATTTTCAAAGTCGCCATTGAATTTGTTAAAATACTGCCTTGGTTTTATGTTTTGTTTTTTTTTTGGCCCCGAGGCATGTGGGATCTTAGCTCCCTCACCAGGGATCAAACCCGCACCTACCCACACACACATTGGAAGGCAAAGCTCCAACCACTGGATGCCAGGGAAGCCCCTAGACTCATGTTTTGGGCCACAGTGGTTACTCTTGCTATTTTCAAATCCTTCACCTCTCTATCCTGCTATCCTGCTGCCCATTCTTTTCCATTACTCCCTACGATACTGAATTCAACCTACTGTTTTTCAAACTCAAGTGGAAGAATTTTCCTTCTCTAATTATGTCATCTCAGTAGGGACAAAGGCAACTTTTAACTTTTTTTAAGCCATGAATTAATGATAAATCTAAGTAATCGCCTTGGTTATTAGGCCCCATTTTATTTGGCTTTCATACGAACATTTACAAACCACAATTTAGTCGGTACTTTTAACATTCCCAGGTGGCTATATACTGTCAAATCAAAGAGCATTTTTGAATTTTGTTCTTCAAGATTTTGAAAACTACTATTCCCCTTTCCTCTTTTTGAAAACTATCCCACCTGTTCTTCAATTGGCTTTAGAGTCTGAAGAACAAGAAGGCACCCTAATCACTTGAAAGTGAAAGAAAGAGAAGCTCTACCCTCCCTACCAACAAAATTGTTCTTCTCTACTAACGAGAGAATCCAGTGTCACAGAGCCCTCAAATACTTAGTAAACTCTTAAATTTTATTTAAACTTCTCCTCTGCCTTCTTCCATTTGAACTGCACTTATTTAATTTATTCCTATTTTCCGCATTACATTCTTTGTTATCCTTAACTAGGACCATTGTTTCCTGCTTTGTCACTAGCAATTTTATTGCTAGCTATAATATTCTTGTATATATATATATATATATATATATATATATATATATATATATATATAAAACTTCAGGTTTTCCCGAGCTAATTCCTCCTAATCTATCAAAAGTATCAGAAAGCAGAACAAATAATTTTCAGAACCATTAAAAATATCATGTATTATGACTTTAAGTTCACTCAGAATGTTTATATATAAAACAACCTCTATGTGACTTACACTACATATGGCCCTGCTCCTTAAGAGCAGACCGGTATATTATAAAAACCCTATCAAATTTAGCACATATATGTTACAATTCTGTAAGCACTTAACTTTCAGATAGTCTCCTCATATTTTTAGCAGGTCTTAGAGATTTCTCAGTTAGGTTCCTGGACCCAATTCCAACGTGTGAGGAGAGGGGGACAGAGGGAGGTTCTGCACCCCTCCAACAAGCAATGCTTTGACACCAGCTGGGTGTCTTATAATTCAACTCAATTCTGACACTATTTACTTGGAAATAGCATCAGATTCCACAGGTTGAGGGCTCAGTCCCACAAGACAGATCCCACCTCCCACCCCCAACACACACCCAGGCTATTACCTGTATTCTGACAGCCTGGCTACAAATTGGAGATTCCAACAACCCGCTTCAACTCAGGATGCCAACAGTAAGTCCAGGTTGTTACAGGTTATTTCTGACTAAATAGCTATAAATCAGAGATTCCTACCACCACTGCCTTGAGTTCAATTAATTTTCTAGGATGGCTCACAGAACTCAGGAAGATCTGTTTACTCACTAGATTACAGGTTTATTATAAAAGGATGTAGCTCAGGAACAGTCAGATGGAAGAGATGCATATGGCAAGGACAGGAAAGGGTGCAGAGCTTCCATGCCTTTTCCAGGCCTGCTACTCTTCCAGAACCTGCTTGCCTTCAACAACCTGGAAGCTCTCTGAATCCAGTCCTGGGTTTTTACAGAGACTTTAGTACATAGGCATGGTTGATTAAATCATTGGCCATTGGCAATTTTTCAACCTCCAGCCTCTCTTCCCTCCCTGGAAGTCAGAGGTGGGACTGAAAGTTCCAATCCTCTAATCACCTGATTGGTTCCACTGGCAAGGTTGGTTCCCCATCCTTAGGTGATTTCCAAAAGTCACCTCATTGACATAAAAAGAGACACCTTTACACTCTAAACATTTGGGAAATTCTAAGTGTTGGGGGAACTGTGAGTCAGGACAAAGATCAAATATTTGGACAAATTTCAAATATTTGACAAATATTTGACCAAAACACATTTTGGTCATGTGAATAACCAAATATATATTTTTCTTGTAAATCAAATTTTCACATTTTTACATAAAACAAACACAGAAAATTCATAAAATTATAGCCAAAGCAGGATTTAGTGTAAATTGTTAAATATTCAAATAAAATAAAATATGGCGGGCTCTTTCAGTTTTGCATTGGTTGTAATGGAATGATCACCATATAGATAAAAACCTATATTTACTCAAGAGATTAGAGTTATCAGAAGACAACCTAGTTCACTAAAATTGTTTTTCTCCATTCATTTTGCAACATTTTATATCCTATTATTTTCTGAGTTATGTGATGTATCTCCATCATCTTTTCCTAGAACATTTAAATATATATATGATTTCTCAAACAGAAAATATAGCCAATTTCAATTGTAACTCTGCAAAAATACCCTCTGTTAGAAAAATGGAAAACAGCATGTCAAGACCTATCATGTGGCATCATGATAAAAATTCTAATAAAAAAAATTGAAAACATTTAGCACTGGGAAAGAACTACTTGATAATTATTTTTCAGATTATATTGATGTGTGAATACAGGGTCCTACTCCACTCTAACAGATCTCCACAGTCTATAGAAAAAACATCTCTCACTAATTAATTTTATGCCAAAAAAGAAAACAATGCTTAAAACAGCCCATTTTATAATAATACTTTAATCTAATTTTATCTAGACTGATACCATTCTGAATTCTCAGAAATTATGGCTCATCCTAGAAATAGTGATGCACAACTAACAGATACAAACTTAACAGGTTAAAACAACATACATTTATTATCTCACAATTTCAGTGGTTCAAGTCCAGGCACAGCTCAACTGGGTCTTCTGCTCTGGGTCTCACATGCTGCAATCAAGGTGGCAAGTAGACTGCATTATCATCTGGAGACCTGCCTGGAGAGGAATCCACTTCCACACTCATTCAGTTGTTGGAACACTCTATTTCTGTGCGACTCTATGACTGAGGGCCCCGGCTTTTTACTGGCTTTCGGCAGGGGTCTAGCCTCAGGTCCTAGATGCCACTGCAGTTTACTGCCATGTGGCCCTATTCATAGGCAGTTCACAAATGGCTCAGCAGGAGAATTTCTTGTTCATCAATCTGCTAAGATGGATTTTCGTATAACATGATGTAATCATGATAAGACATCACCTTTGCCATATAAAATAACCTAGTCAAGCATGTGATATCCCATCACTTTTGCCTGTATTTTACCTTCTACAAGCAAAAGAGAAATCCTGTCCACACTCAAGGGGATGAGATTATACAGGCTTGGCAGCAGGAGGTGGAGCTCATGAAGTCACCTTAGAATTCCCTCTACCACACTTTTCTAATATTCCATCAATTCCTCTTGCATAGGTCATATCAAGGATGAATTAAATATATATATTTGCTTATAATTGTACCAGTAGAAAGGTTGTATTCCAACTTAAGTAAACTCTGAAATTTCTAAATACAAATTTTGACCCATTTGATCAGGCTGTATTTTCACAAACAATAAAACCCAAAGGCTTTGCCTGCAAAGAAATTGATCTAGCAAGGCTATTTTAGAAGAGTTTTCACTTTTAAAATTTAACTTAGGGCCAGTCTTTCCCCTTGGCCAATTTTTCATGGGCATACAGTGATGGCCAAACTTTTGCGATGGCATCCCCTCTTACATTGGAAATGTTTGTTATTTATTTACTTCCCCTCGGTTTGGAGGTCCTAGAGATCTAATCTTTTCCAGTGATTTCTTTTATCTTGGAAGGTAGAACTGCTAGTAGAAGTGCCATTTTGTTTCCTAATTTCCCTTCCATCCCCTTTGTCTGTCTAACCACAATGAGTTTCTCAACTGAGGACTGTAAGCAGGACGCAGGTCACGTGCTAGATATTTTTACTTTCAGGCTTGTACATTCCTTGCTAATGTATGTCTCATCATTTTCTGATAACCAAATTGTGGAATTGGTTGTGGTAATATAAGGGATCTTCCCCCAATTTGTATAACCCCCATAAGATTCACAGTCCCTTTGTCTGTTAATGACAGAGCAAGATGAGGCCTCCTTTCTTCCTGTCTTCACAGAGTTCCTTGTGGACTTATCAAACATTTCACTCTAACTATATTAGCAGCTTCACTTTCATTCCCACTGCCAGAATTGCCTGGGCAAAGATGCCTCAGTGATGGATGGCTAAAGTGGTGCTCTTTGTTCTATTCTAATTATTACAATATTTTGACCATAAACTTGGTAAAATGCTGTCTAAAAACTTGGTCAGGCATCAAGCTCCTGTCCTTTAAACAAAATCTTGCAGAAGGACCCTCTGTCCTGGTACCCCAGTTTGTGAGCTATTTCCTCTTTCCTAGAGATAAGTATTTTCTGTACCTCTAGTGAAAACCCTTACATTAAATTTTCTTCAGGAAAAGAGAAGTTTCTCCCTCCGATATCAGTGAGCTCTGTAGGAATTTCAAAGTACACAGACATTTTGAATCAGAAAATGAGAAGGAGAGAGAGAGAGAGAGGTTGAGAAACAGCTGATACGAGAAGGGGAGTGCTTAGAGCAAACCGAGTTGCCAAAAGATATACTACACTCTGTATGACAGACTCTAGGGTCAGAAAGAGAAAGACAAATACCGTATGCTAACACATATATATGGAATTTAAGAAAAAAAATGTCATGAAGAACCTAGCAGTAAGACAGGAATAAAGACACAGACCTACTAGAGAACAGACTTGAGGATATGGGGAGGGGGAAGGGTAAGCTGTGACAAAGCGAGAGAGAGGCATGGACATCTATACACTACCAAACGTAGGGTAGATAGCTAGTGGGAAGCAGACGCATAGCACAGGGAGATCAGCTCGGTGCTTTGTTACCGCCTGGAGCAGTGGGATAGGGAGCGTGGGAGGGAGGGAGACGCAAGAGGGAAGAGATATGGGAACATATGTATATGTATAACTGATTCACTTTGTTATAAAGCAGAAACTAACACACCATTGTAAAGCAATTATACTCCAATGAAGTTGTAAAAAAAAAAAGATATACTAGTATATTGAATGGTAAATTTATGTAGATATTTATAATACTTAAAACAATATGACACATGTTTCTGTGGGTCCAGGGTTGGAGGGGATGGATTGTAGAAGGGGTGAATGAATTTTGGAGGAATTAGATGTGTTTCATATCTTGATTGCATTGGTGGTTACTTAGGCTTACTTGCTCATCTAACTTCATATTTAAAAACTTTTTACTGTGTATATGTTATACTTCCTCAAAGTTGATCACATGAATAATACTATATATGGCTTGTAGTTACCTTTATTTATAGATAAATGTATCCTTACAAGTATGGGAAACATATTACCAACTTAGGAAGGGTGAGGAATGGGAGGAGGGGACATGCCCTTTGCAGTTATCCATAGCTTTTTTTTTTTTTTTTTTTTTTTTTTTTTGCGGTACGAGGGCCTCTCACTGTCGTGGCCTCTCCCGTTGCGGAGCACAAGGTCCGGACGCGCAGGCTCAGCGGCCATGGCTCACGGGCCCAGCCGCTCCGCGGCATGTGGGATCTTCCCGGACCGGGGCACGAACCCGTGTCCCCTGCATCGGCAGGTGGACTCTCAACCGCTGCGCCACCAGGGAAGCCCCATAGCTTTTTATTTCTCTATTTTATGAAGGGACCACATGTATTTAATCTGAATGTGGGTATTTAAGTATCCTATTTTCTATGTTATTCTATTTTATAGGACATATTTCAAATTTGAATTTAACTGCTTATTCTGATATAATTGTAAATTCACATGCTACTGTAAGAAACAATACAGTGAAACCCTTTACGTCATTTTCGTCAATAGTAACGTGTGAATATATACTACAATAACTAGAACCAGAACATTTCCATCACTACAAATATCCCTCAGGTTGTCCTTTTATAGTCACATCCACTTTCCTCCCATACATACCCACTCCCTCCTTGACTCCCGGCAATGACTAATTTGTTCTCCTTTTCTGTAATTTTGTCATTTCAAGGCTATTATATAAATGCAACCATACGGTATGTGACTTTTGGATTAGCTTTTCTTCACTCAGCATAATTTGCTGAAGATTCATCCAGAGTATTGTGTATATCAATAGTTTGTTTTATAGCTAGAGTATTTCATGGTGTGGATGGATTAAAGTTTGTTTGAATCTTCACCTGCTGGAAATCTGGGTTGTTTCCAGTTTTTGCCTATTATGGAAAAAGCTGCTATGAACATTTATTTACAGGTTTTTTGTGAAAGTAAGTCTTAATTTCGCTGGTATAAATGCCTAAGGGTGAAATTGCTGGGTTCTATGGTAGTCCAATGCTTATTTTTGTTTTTAAGAAACTCTCAAACTGTTTTCCAGAATGTAACATTTTGCATTACCATCAGCAATATATGAATCATCCAGTTTATCTGAATCCTTGACAGCATTTGATGTTGTCACTTTTTTTTTTTTCGCCATTCTAATGGGTGTGTAGGACTATCACATATGGTTTTAATTTGCATTTCACCAACGGCTATTGATGTTTGAACGTATATTCAAGTGCATATTTTCAGCTGTATATCCTCTCTGGTGAGTTGTCTCTTCCTTTCTTTTGCCCACTTTCTAATTGGATTGTTCACTTTATCTAATTGGGCTGTTTATTTTTGTTGAGATTTCAGAGTACTTTATATATTCTAAATACTAGTCCTTTGTCAAACATACGACTTGAAATTTTTTTTCTCCCACTCAGTGACTTGTCTTTTCATCCCCTTAACAATACCTTTCTCAGAACAAATGTATGTAATTTTTATGAAGTTATATAGTTCAATTTTTCATTTTCTATGGATCGTGCTTCTTTTGGTGTCATGTCTAAGAACTCATTAGCCTTGAGTCTCAAAGATTTCCTCCTATCTTTTTTCCTAAAAGATTTTTATTTTATATTTTAGTCCACGATCCATGGTGAGTTATTTTTGTATAAGGTGTGACATTCATTTGTTTTGCCTATGAATGTCCAATTGCTTTGTCATTATGTGTTGAAAAGGCTATCTTTCCTCCATTGAATTACTTTTGCACTTTTATCAAAATTAGTTGGACATTATTTGTGTCTATTTCTGGGCTCTCTATTCTTTTCCATTGATCAGTCTATTTGTCTATTGATCTATTTGTCTATTCTTCTGCCTGTACCATAGAGTGTTGATTACTGTAGCTACATAATAACCAGGTAGATCAATTCTTCCACTTTATTCTTCTTTTTCAAAATTGTTTTAACTATTCTAGTTGCCTTGATTTTCAGTATGAATGTTAGAATTATCTTGTGCATAACTGCAACATGTCTTGCTTGCATTATGATAGGAATTGAATTAAACCTATATATCAACTTGGGGAAGTTTGGCAACTTCACTGTATTGCTGCTTCAATCCATAAACACTGTATGTCTCTCCATTTGTTTAGATTTTATTTGATTTCTTTCATCAGTGTTGTATAGTTTGGGCTTAGAAATCCTGTACATGTTTTGTTAGAATTACACACCTAAGTATTTCATTTTTTAAGGCATGTTAAGTGGTATTGTATTTTTAATTCCAGTGTCCATGTGTTCCTTGCTAGTGTACAGGAATCTGTGTCCTTCAACTTCACTGAACTCATTTATTAGTTCTGATTTTGTAGATTCTTTTGGAATTTCTATATAGGCAATCATCCTATCTGTCAAGAAGGACAGTTGTACTTCTTCCTTTCTAATCTGTGTCTCCCCGTATCCATGTGTGTTCTCCTCTTCTTATAGGACACCAGTCATATTGGATTAAAGTCCACCTTAATCCAGTATGAACTCATCTTAACTTGATTACATCTACAAATACCCTGTTACCAAACAAGGGCATATTCCAAGGTTCTACATTGAACTGGATTTAAATGGGATACAATTCAACCCAGTACACCTGTGTTTTCTTTTAGCCTCATGTATACCAGACTTGAAGCTAAAGTTGGAATTCAACAGGCATAGACTTAAACCCCCCTCCCTGCTCTACCAAAAAAACTATGAAAGGGGAAGTCCAGTAAGTTAGAAAACTTTGAGATAGTAACTGCTTTTCTCCAACCCAAACCTTGTGGTGCTGTATCCATTGATACCAGGAAAATTCAAGTAAGGAACATAATCTTTTACCCTTATTAGGCTGTAACAAGGCTCCCCAGTATTCCTACTGGAGTGGTGTCTGAGAAGGCAAATAGGAAGCTGAAACTTTTGTCTCTACTGGTTGGTAATGAACCCTTCCCTTCACCAACCCCCTGCTTCCTCTATGTTGTCAGTGGAAACCCATGGGAAGCCTAAATTTCCATTTCCAACTGACAATAAAGAGTCACCCAACTCTCTCCACTGAGGTGGTGTCAGAGGCAGCCTAGCTGAAAGTGAAGCCTTTCACCATTGCCCAGCAGTAATGAGACCACTGCTTTGGGGTATCAGTGGAGATTCAGGGAAAGGGACCCTGAACTCTCTGTAACAAACTGTGACACCCTAGATGATCTGCTGTATTTTTTTGACCTTTCAGAATCTCCTTATATTTGTTTTATATAAAATGTACAGGGTTTTTCAGTTATACTTAGTGGGAAGAGTAAAAGAAAGTAAATATACTCCATCATCCCAGCTGCACAAATCACTCCATATTTTAAGAGGAGTTTTAGATAATTTTGCTGTTTAACTTCCTCAGTAAATTTTAATGAAAGTCATAGGAAAAAGTAAAATAAATAAAAATATAGACAGACCCTAAGCACAGGTGTTCATGTAGAGCACAGTACCAATCTAGGTGCGTAGTGCTCAGTGCCGGTCAATGGAGCTTGCTTTCTCAGATTACAGGGAAGGTCAGTTTATATACCAGGCTGCTGTCTGTGCTCTTTTCTTCTTAAGCTGTCCAGACTTCCAGGATGGAGAGAGTAGTGCAAGCAGTTGTATCTGTATTGCTCCAAATTCTTACACAGGAACCCATAAGAGTATCTCTCTGCTTTCTTTCAGTCCAGAATTTCAGATTTCTAAGGTTGCTTTATAAACAGCAGTGATTTTTAAATAAATGTATACTGACTTTATCTGAATCTGAAGAAGTAACAACCATTTAGCAGTATCTGAAGTACGGAGACTCAGGCTACCACTTATGCACTAAGTAATATTTTCTCCTTCATATGTTGTTCTTTGTCTCTGGTATAAACTCTTCCCAAAGTCTTTCTTAAACATTTAATGTAGAGCTAACTAAACCAGGGATGGTCCAGTCTCAATTTACCAGTCACTTGATTTGCAAGATGTATTTTTGTGATGGTTAATATTGTGTCTATCTTGATCAGATTACAGGTATGCAGATGTATGGTTAAGCGTTATTTCTCTGGGTGTGTCTGTGAGGATGTTTCTGGAAGAGATTAGTATTGAACTGGTGGTAGACTGAGTAAAGCAGATTGTCCACCCCAACATGGGTGGAGATCATTTAATCTGTTGAGGTCCTGAGTAGAACACAAAGCAGAGGAAAATAAATTCTCTTTGCCTGACTTTTGCTTTGCATGAGCTGAAGCATCAATCTTCTCCTGGCCTAGGACTAGGACCTTCACCATCTAAGTTCCTGCTTCTCAAACTTTTGGACTTAGGGAAGAATTTACACCATTGGTTCTCCTGGTTCTTCATATTGGTTCTATTTTTCTAGGGAACCCTGACTACTTCAATTTTCCTTATGATGCCATTATCGGTCAAGTGGGACAGGGTATCTTTGTACAGGGTAGCTTTAATGGAGATTGTCATTAAACAGAACGTTCCCCTGCTCTAAATTCATATGTTGACATCTTAACCCCCAATGTGCATTTGGAGATGGGGCCTTTTGGAGGTAAATAACAAGAGCTGATGTTATGTTAGTGGGGCCCTCGTGATGGGACTAGTGTCCTTATAAGAAGAAACACCAGAGAGTTTGCTCTCTTTCTCCACCATGTGAGGACACAGTAAGAAGGTAGCAAGGCAGAAAGAGGTCCCTCACATGAAGCCAACCCTGGTGGCACCCTGCCTCCAGAACTGTGAGAAAATAAATTTCAGTTGTTTAAGCCACAAAGTCTAGGGTATTTTGTTTTGGCAGCCAGAGCAAACTAATACAGAGACTTTTACTTTGATCAAATCTTTCTGGGTCCTTGGCTGCCTTCACTATTCTGATTGAAAGAGTGTAAACCATCTCATAATATAGCCTGTTTTATTTCCTTGTTTTGTCTATTACCTCTCATGAAATCTGAATTCATTTCCCTGATATGTGGGTGATCTTCCCAATTACTTCTGAATTTATCAATATAACTCTTTTAGGCCTTTGTTTTTTTTCTAGACAATGAATTCCCTGTCTCATCAATATTTCCTAATCTCCATCCTCCTTTGCCTCCTTAGTCCTGGGTTTAGGACTTAAATGCCTAGAAGGACCAACCCACATGAAAAAAAATAATGAAGCAAATGAGATATAAGCAAAACAATGGGGGGTGCTGGGGGTACAGCAAATTAGAGAACACATACTCCCCAAAAATGTGCAATGGGCACATATTCACATTGTGTTAGATCCTCCAAATTTTCAAGAGAAGCCAGAAATTCTAATTTTTAAAGGTTAGCAACTAATTTAAAGGATTCAAAAAGAATGTATGCAAGCCAGCATTATTCAGACCAAAAAATATAGGTATGAGGGCTAGATGTGGCTCTTTGGTCCCCAGTTTAGGATCTCTACTATAATCTCTTTAATGATTTCTCCCAGGAGTGCTAGGAGTTATTATGGAAGCAGTTCTGCAGGTGGCTCTTATTGATATCCCCTAGATGGCTTTGGAGATCAGGCCAATTTAAAGCCTGCTTATGGTGGAAACATGTCTCATGTCTTTTTTCAGCTCTGTCTGGCAAACAGCTCCCCCTGGCTCAAAGAATTGTTGCCCAGCTGACTGCTAGCAGCAGAGCAGGGCTCCCACAAAGAACAGAACACAGGATAATTGCGCCAATCACTCTGTCCTGGGGATGAGTCTGTCTAAGCTGAATAGTTTATGATGCCACAAGCTGGTATATAGCTCTGTATCCACCTCTGCAGTGGCGGCTGAGACCATCTGTCACGCAGAATCTGCAGACATCAATACTATTGTTACCTTAGGCACTAGGATTTTATTTTCCTCAATACTTTATTTACGTCATTGAACAATATTGAATTTTCTTCTGCCTGACTTGGGCTGTGAGATGGAATCATGAGCTGGTGCTTTAAATCGTTCTCTTGATGATTGCTTGTTTCTATTTCTGGCACCGTTTTATCTCTGAAGTACTGCTTTGGGTTTTCAATTTTGCTAGTCAGACCTGTGTTGCTCTTCACTGCGGAAGTTTAAGCAAGTCTCTGAGGCATGTCTTGCTACTTTATTCCTTGTTTCTAATGTGTCAGGCTAGGTTAGGCAGCAGCCTGCGGGGGTACAGCTTGTTTCAGGGAAAGTTTCAGAACTACGCAAGTTCTACGGGCTGATGTAGCCAAAGAAAGAAGAAAAGTGAAAAACCTTTTTAACCACCCTCTAAAAGAAAGAGAATAATACTCAGTGTTTTTGTCTTCCAAGATTTTTTTTGGCCTATATTCATCAAACAATCATTATCTTTCCTTTACTTAACATACTTTGTCTCTTTCACTGTTGTTGAGGAAGAAAATTTCTAAACATGCTTTGGGTCTCATACTAAAGGTCATTCACTCACAGATACCTAACTGGGTTCCTCGTTAAGGTTAGAACCCCTGCCATAGATTACTTCAGCTTCCTATATTTTACCTGACGTAAAATTACTTACTTATTATTATTGTCGTTGTTATCAATTATTCACTTTTTTAATATATCTACCCTTAAAGTCTCAAAGGTGAGGAGGCTATGTCTGTCTTATTCACCATTGTGTCCCCAGGAGAACAAATAAGTAATGTATGTCTCAGCTGAACTGATTACACTTTTATACACCCCTCTTCATATTTGATTTTTAATTTCATATAGTTCATTAACATTTAGCGCCTCTTTGCCAACCACTATTTTATAGCTGCACAGAGCAAAACAGCCCACTTTACTCCCTATGTGCAGTACTTGTTGGTCATCTTTTCTGTTTCCATCCACATATGTTTCTTCATCTCATATCTAACATATAATGTAGAGAATTTAATTATTCTATTGGTCAATAGTTTTAATATTGGTAAACACTAAAAGCTTGTTTTATATATTGTGAATGTGTGATCCAGAAGTTTTAAGTTTCTAGCAATTCAGCCAAAATTTCTCTCATCTAAGAACATAGGATTATTAATTTATACTCATGAGTCTTTCATCTATTCAATTAATCAAACAAAAATAAATATTTATTTAATACTTAATATTAGTTTGCTAAGGCTATTCTAACAGAGTTCTACAAACTGAGCGGTTGAAATAACAGAAACTTCTTATCTCACAATTCTGGAGGAGAGAAGTCCAAAGTTGAGGTAGTGGTTCCTTTTGATAGCTCTGAGGAAAAGATCTGTTCCAGGCATCTCTCCTTGGCTTGTAGATGGCTGTCTTTCCCTATGCCTCCTCACATTGTCTTCCTTCTATATGTGTTTGTCTCTGTGTTCAAATTTCTCTTTTTTATAAGGACATCAGTATATTAGTTTAAGGTCCACCCTAACAGCTTCATATTAACTTGATTACCTCTGTAAAGATATCTCCAAATAAGATTATATTGTGATGGACTGGGGTTAGGAGTCCGACATATGTATTTTTAGAGGACACATTTTAAGTCATAACATACATATTATATCTTTAGAACTAATGTTTAGACTCTAGGGAATTCATATTTTACATTTTTAGTTTGGGTAGACCAAACTAATGCTCATTAAAGAGAAGTATATGATACAAAGAACTATACATCCAAGAGCTGAAATTGTGTAGAACATATGTTTATACTAGAGGAGTTCAGAAATTAAAAATAAAAATAGCTGTGTGCACTGGAGTAATCAGGAAGCATCTGAGACTAATAAAAATAAAAGCTTAGTAAAAATAAAGCTGGATTTTAATAAAAATAGAGTTTAGTTAAGTATAAAAGATGGAAAAAGGCATATAATATAGGAGATATGGGTGAAAGCATAGAGATATGAATGATTAAAAATGTAAGACATATTCATGTCAGAGTGAGTAGATGATCTGGCTCAGGTAGAGGAAGTATGTTGAGGAAAAATAGGAAGGGAGGTTAAATTAGATTAAAAATGAAGGTTACGCTAGATGGAAGCTGTTTTGGGATTTGAAATCTTGGGAGCAGAGTTTACGTTTTATGAGAATATGAAATAGGTAGTTCTTGAAAGGTTTTGAGCAGGAGATTGACAGTGAGTGTGGTAGAATGTAGAAATCTTCACAATCTTTTACTTCTCCCCACAACCATATACTTTGTAATGTGACTTTGCAGCCCCCCACCCCATTAGAGGGTGGAGACTAGTTTCTTTTTCACTGGACTCTGCTAGTCCAGTGACTTATTCTGGCCAATAGAATGTGGCCTAATTAACACCACAGCAGTTTTGACCCTGGTCTAAAATTAATGGTTGTGTATACTTTCTCTCCCTCTGTCTCTCTCTGCCTCTCTGTCTCTATCTATGTCTCTCTCTCTCTTGCGTTTTATCACCATTTGAAGAAGCCTGGTATAACTTGCAAGAGGATGAGGAACGATGTGAAAGAAATCCACCACAGGCAGGGTCATTCTTGATGACTAGTCCCCAGCAGGCCATTCATTTGCCTGCAGACAGCAGACACATGAGTGAGCCCAAGCAAGATCAGCCTAGTCAGATGTAGGCTAGAAAGGCCTTCCATCTACGCACAGAATCATGAGCAATAAGAAAAACTTAATATTTAAAACATTAAGTTTTGCTGTTGTTCATTAGGCAGTATTATTGTAATAGAAAACTCAAATGGTGACATTTGATTAATTAAAGAAGGATGAATCAGGCAGCAAATATAGTATGGATTGGAGTGTTTGTGTGCGTAGGTAAGAAGTAGAGGTGGACAATTAAAGTAAGGTGTAATAGTTAAGAAACTGACCTAAGAAAGAGCTCCAACTAGGACACTAGTAATTGAGGTACATAGTAAGGCAGTCATGAAAAGCATTTTGAGAAGACTGACAAAGCTTGTGAATTAAAAAAATGGTAGGTAAGAATTAAGGAACTTTATTTTTCTTTTTGCCAAGTTTTGTAGATAAACTTTTGCTATTTCCTTTAGAGACATTTCTAAAGTGATTTTTTAATGGCTCAAATGAGAACTTTCCTTAAGCCGTTTCTTTCATCAGTTCGTCAAAATATACCTAGTGGTTTTGGGGTTCCAAGGATAAAAATTTTACCACATTCTACAAAATATGTGGCCACAGTAAAATATTTTACAAAAATAAAGTCTTTGCTTGGGATGATTTGTTTAAAATATACACACCAAAGATACTCCACTGTCAGGGAAAGCAGGTGGATTTTTGTTACCGTAAAAGCTAAGAGGTTACATAAGAAAACTTCGGTCTTTCAGTTAGTAGAATTTCCACATGCTCCAGTTCCAGATTATGTCAAGGATAAAGCAAGATTAAACCATTTTCTGTCCACTTCCTTGGCTTTCTGCCAAAATCATAGTGCTTCCTCATACCTGTCTTCTAACATAAGCTAAATCCTTCCTACAACTGTTTTAAAGAATGTGATATCCTAAGAGGGAAGGATCTTATAAAACAAGCATAGGAAGCACAGCCACATACATAACAACAATGAGAACATGTACTGTTTTTTTTTCTTTAATGGTCAAGGGTAATAAGAAGTGAAGACAAAATTTTGAATATTTGGATAGTTTAATGTTCATGAACATATGTGTCAAGGATAAAAGGGCAATCTTTTTTAAAACGTTATTTTAAAACATATCTCATCAAGTAATTAGGTAATTTTACATTATTTAGGTCTATGTTAATATATATAATATAACTTTCTTTCACCAAATCTTAGAAAACTTATGATGTCTTGTTCATAAAAACTCCTCTCAGGCAAAGCATCCATTAAAACAGAGAACAAACAAGTGGTTGCCAGAGGGGAGCGGTGAGGTGAAAAGTGAAATAGGTGAGGGAGATTAGGAGGTACAAAGTCCCAGTTACAAAATAAATGTCATGGGGATGAAACATACAGCATGGGGAATATAGTCAATAATTTGTAACGTCTTTGAATGGTGACAGATGACAACTAAAAAATGTATCACGGTGATCCTTTTTTACTGTATAGAAATGTTGAATCACTATGTTGTGCACCAGGAGCTATCATAGTGTTGTAGGTCAATTAAACTTAAAAAGTAAACAAACAAATAAAGAAACTCATAGAAAAGGAAATCAGATTTGTGAAGTGGTGATGGGGAGAAGGGGAATTGGATGAAGGTGGTCAAAAGGTACAGACTTCTACCTATAAGATAAATAAGTGCTAGGGATGTAATGTACAATACAATAAATATCATTAACACTGCGCTAGCTTATATATGAAAGTTGTAGGAGAGTAAATCCTAAGAGTTCTTATTACAAGGACAAATATCTTTCTCTTTTTCTTTTCTTTCGTATCTATATGAGATGATGGCTATTCACTAAACTTATTGTGATAATCATTTCATGATGTATGTAAGTCAGATCATCATGCTGTACATCTTAAATTTATGAAGTACTGTATGTCAATTGTATTTCAATAAAACTGGAAGAAAAAATAAAAATAAAATAAAAATCAATAAATTTAGGTAAAAATTAACGAGTGAAGAGGAACAGATAAAGTAGAAATGATGTCATCTTTGTCTCCTTTTGGTTCTTTAGTTCTTGTGATTCTCCAAAGATCTACATCTATACATCAGCTTTTATTTTGTTCAACGGATGTGCTGTTTAAAGACGACAATGTGGAGACATCAGAGTCAGATGATAATGCATATAACTTTCACACAGTTCTGCATCAGTGTGAAGGATTCTTGCTGAGAAGCCTTACATAATTAATAACTGATACCAGTATACAACACTAACCTATCATTGGATCTGCCTTTGTATGCTTTATTTGAATTAAGTTACTAGAAGTAGCTTGAAGATCTTCTGTTTTTGACTTGTGTTTATTTTGGTGGTTTATTTTATGATCCACCATTTCTTTTTTGTTACAGATGAGAACTTTATATGGAAAGGACTAATTGCCATGACTTTTGCTGATGAAAGGACTGATATATTTGTAAAGCTTGTTCCCAATAATATGTGATGATTAACAGACACACACACACACACACACACACACACACATACACACACACACAGAGATCATATTTTTTCATATTAGTAATATAGAATTATTTCCAAGACTTCCCATCTATTTACTTATTCTTTATGTTCCAATTTTTACTTATGAAAGTTTCAGTATCAACAGACAAAACTATAACTAAGCTTTAGCAGTTAATTTTTCTTTCTATAAATGTATGTCTTCTGTGGTTGATAATGTACATGAACTTTTATTTATATAGGAGATAGGCACTTGCCCATAATGTCGTAAGTATGTATTGTTTAAGCAATCACAAATTATTTTCATATGTAATCTTTACAATAATGTATGAGATACAATGGGAGATACAAAGCCAATTGATAAGATTGTGTCAGATGTCATTTTATTTTACTGAGATCTGTTGGCTTTTCAGATTTTTAGTAGATTCAAGGTTTCTTTTCTGTTATGTTATGATATATGTTCTTAAAGGCTAGGCAACTATAACTTATTTGTGGATATATCCAGTGAAAGCCTCTGGAATATTTTAAATATTGTTATGATACAGTCATTTCTTCTTTCAAATTGTCTTATACGTGTCCCTTCCTCTTAAATCATGGAGGTGTAATTACTGTAATCAAAATCTGTATTATCACTCACTTAAATTTCCACAACAGTTTCATGATACTTGGTCCCCATTATCTGACTCATCTTACAGATCCATCCAGCATAGAATGCCTACTAGGTCGTTTCTGTAAAAACTGCCAAAAATAGTCATTCTAAACACAACTTTCATTGTGACTGTCTTACTCAAGAACCAACATTCATTTAAAATTATAATATCCATGCTCTTTTGCATGATTTTCAAGCTATTACAACCCAACCCTAAACACAGGCCTTGGCCTCACACCAGGCCATGCCCTCTCATGACTGGGGCTTTATCAGACTCCTCCTTTTCTTCAGGTGCCACACCCACCTGTACCACTGGAATTCTTTCCTGGGTTTCCTCCTTAAAGTGGTCTTCCTTCTCACCTCCATACACACCCATCCAAACTCTACAGATATTTGCAGATGTGCCATCTCTTCACAAAACACACTCACAAACCAGTATTAATTGCTCTTTCAGTTCTCCAAACAAACATCTGTATAGTCAGAACCTTGACAATAAACTGTTTTTATTTTATTTTTTAATAGATTTTATTTATTTATTAAAATTAATTATTTATTTATTTTTGGCTGCATTGGGCCTTTGTTGCTGCACGCAGGCTTTCTCTAGTTGCAGCAAGCGGGGGCTACTTGTCATTGCGGTACACAGGCTTCTCATTGCGGTGGCTTCTCTTGTTGCAGAGCACGGGTTCCAGTAATTGTGGCATGCAGGCTCCAGAGCCCAGGCTCAGCAGTTGTGGTGCACAGACTTAGTTGCTCCGTGGCATGTGGGATCTTCCAGGACCAGGGCTTGAACCTGTGTCCCCTGAATTGGCAGGTGGATTCTTAACTACTGCGCCACCTGGGAAGTCCAAACTGTTCATTTAGATGTGATGGTTTTATCTCTTCTATTAATCTGTGATTAAGGATATAGCAAAGACACTTTCTGACCTAATTATTTTGTAAAGTTGAGTTTTTAATAGTGATGGTGCTAAATCATATCCTCGGTCATGGATTAACTGATAAGTGACCAAGTTTTCTGGCATTGATGTTCTATGATTCAATGATTCAAAACCACTTGCCTCCATCTTTAGAAAATATTAACTTCAAAATTCTGCCCAGCCTACAGCTGCCCCCCTTCTGCTCTTTCACTGCAGGTGGCCCAGGTTCAATCCCTGGTCGGGGAAATAAGATTCCCCCAAACCGCACAGCACGGCAAAAAGAAAAAAAGAGAAAAAAAGAAAAGAAATGAGGATACTGCAGGTGTTGCCTATGCACTGATAACTGAACGTGGAATGTTTTAGCAGGATATATTCTGAAAGATTTTAAATTGTGAATAATTCTGATATCTCTGGATCTCTGGGCTGCAGCTGCATTGAGGAATCATTAGTTGTATGACCACTACAGAGACATGAGACCAGCAAAACATAAAATTTGAGAGACCCTAAAGCCAACTAAACTCATCCTTCTCGAGAGCAAAATACATCCCGGGGACTTGAGAAGCTCTGTCTGATGAATTCGGGATTCTTGGATATGGTATATGCTACTGCTTATTTTTTGTATCCTTTGTGAATCTCTGCAAGGCTTGTATTTTATGTGAGTCTGTTTGCTGATTTGGACATCTGTGATGCAATTTGTACAGTGTTTTACTTTTTGAAAATTAAATCTTTATAAAAGTCTTGTGGGGTAGGTAGAACATATCATTAGCCACGTTTTATAAAGGAACATGCTAAGGTGATGATAGTAGAGGAGGAAATCTAGAGCAGTAGCAACTATTTTATTTAGCTCTTAGTATATTATCAGTGTGCTAGGCCCTTAATTAACTCATTTATTTTGCAGCTATCCAGCATGCAGAGGACTATTTACTTGAAACTAATAAAGCTTAAGCTTCATAATCCTCTTTCACAGGCACCATCTATGACCTTAGAGAGCTCCTAGAAATATGCTCATGTGGTCATATGATTGGTAAAATTTGCCAAAGATTCTTTAACCATGATCAGCTAAGAACATAGTCTATCCACTCCAACTTCCCCTTGGCATTCTTTCTTGTATTGGGTGGTGTGGAAGGAAACTGTAACGAGGAAATTTAATTAGGGATTCTTTTACATGGGGTTTGTGGAATATACTTACATGAAGGAATATAATTATGTGGCTTGCGGTTATTATTTACTTATAATTAATGCCAGTATTCCCAGTATAGAAATGGCTTTCTGGAATAACCCTATCACCCACTGTGTTATGATAATGAAACAGAATTTATACCCTAGTATGCATGTGTATTATGGTGCCCAGAATCTGAAATCTAGTGATAGTGGAGGAGCAACAAGGTAAAAAATGTATAGAATCAGAGGCTATTCTGTGGAAAAGCCTCACAAATTTATACTGTGAAATATAGTATGAAGGAAATATAAAAGAGCTTTTCCTGAATTTTAAATAATCTAAAATTAAAAAATACCAATAACAGAATGTGACACTGAAACATCTCTAAGCTATTGATAATAAGAATTTTTAACCTAACACGTTAGAGAAACTTATTATTTCTATAAGAAATTTAAATTATAAAATTCTCATTTGAAGAGGCACTCAGAGATTGCAGCCAAAATACATAAATAAATAAGTAAACAAATAACCACATGGATAAAAGTGTTACAGAAGTACTTCAGAGAATTAATTAATAAAAACAATATTTTCTTGGATAAAAGTGTTACAGAAGTACTTCAGAGAATTAATTAATAAAAACAATATTTTCTTGGATGTTCTGATATTTTTGGTATAGGTCCAGTTTTTAATTTAATGATTTGTTATAATATCTTTACTTCTTCTAAATAGTAATTTTTGTATTTTTTATTTGTAATTTTGTATTATTTTTTTAAAGAGAATTGTACCAAACTTTACGTGCATCAGGCCCAGGACTTACCCATGCCTGCAAGGTCAATAATACTCTCCATAATTTACACATGAATAACTTATACATGCTGGGCCAAGACTAGAATGTTGTATAATATGCTTTTTCCTTTCCACTAGGTTCCTTTTGTCCAGATTAAATCAAGTATAAGAGAGAGAAAAAAATTTGATACTATACATGAAGGGTATAGAAAAGGATCGGTGATTTAGTTATTTATGCATTAATTCTACTGAGTGCCAAATTTGAAGCCATTTTTTTAAATGGACAAATGCAGCCTCCCCAATGCAGGTCAATATGCAAAATATTCTCTCATTTTTATGCATTCGTTAAAGTAAATACTCTGTTGTATGGGACTCCTCTTGATAGACAATATTATTTTATGTATGATGTAGAAATTATATTTCAAATAAAAGTTCTGGAAATTCTTTTAATGCTGAAATTGTGAACATATGTTTGAGACTTTGTAAAACATTTAATTATGAAAGACATTTCTTTGAAATTTTAAATATACCCTATCTTTATTTTGTTAATAAAGTATTACCATGTGGTGTTTTTATTTTAGAAATGTGGAGAATTTAAACAGCTAATCTCTGAAGGATAATATTCTTTTTCAAAAGTGTAAAACTATTCTAACCTGGATGGTCAAGAAACAAAACTGAAAGCCTTTTCTGCAATAGAGAGTAATTTAAAACATGTTTAAGAAAGAGAATGACCAATCCAGGTAGACAAGACTTGAGTTTATTTATACGATTCATATCTCCCTTCTTGAAAGGACATTTACAAACTTGACTTCAAAAATAAAAGAACTTCTGAATGACAAATGTTCACGTTTTAATTTCAATATTACAGGTATGTTCTTTTGTGATAAATTATCAGTTGAAAATGTTCCAGTGAAATCTGCTATCAATTAACTTAACACTTCATATAAGAAATAATAAAACATTTATTTTCAAGTCTTACATATATTACTTAAAATAGATACAAAGTTCAGTGTGTAATTTAAAAATTTCACTGCTATTTCAAGCTACCTGAAAGAAAATGCTTTAGTGGAAAAAAATGTTTTGATTGTTTTTACTAAGTATGACTTTTAAAACAAGCACTGTTAGTAACAGTCCACCCATATGTTATTTAGCAATTAGGTAGGTCAAATAATGCATGATATTATCTTGAAAGAAAAGAAATAATAGTTGTTGGGCAGGTGCAGGTCAAATAATATTTGGAGACTATTATAATATGCAACTTAGAATCAAATTCAAGAAATTGATTAAAATATAACATTGAACAAATTCATAAATAATTGTTTAGTTTCCATCTTTTAATATTAACCTCACTGGTTGAAGCACACTGAAGACAATAAGATAAGGTAGTAAAAAAACTGTACATCTGATTGATTGCTTGATGGAGGCATCAATTTGTTAAAACAGCTTCTCATACATATTTTCCTGTCCAAAAATATAAACTTGCTTATTTTCCACATATACAAGTATCCTGTGAAATCCTGGACTCTGAAAAGAAAAAGGTTGAGGTATAGCATTGAATAAAGCATCAAAATGTATGATGTTTTTGGCTGAAATTCAGCAAAATTACGAACAGTAGAGAAGAGTTGATCGGAGTGTGCTTCCAAAAGTCTTCCAGGTTTTGCCCTCTGAGAAATTTGTTGGCGACATCAAATAATTGAACTCTTCAACATCAATATATACAAAGGCATTTTATTATTCATCAAAGAAAGGGAATTAGAGTCATCAGAAATTGCAACTTTATTTTTTCATGATACATGCATTTATTGCCATCATAGTTCTGCAGTTGTCATAAAATTAGAGTCAGATGGAATTCAGAGACACATGCAAGTTTTGGAAATGGACACATAGATAACAGTATAGAACTGTACATAAAATAATTACAATTTATTAAACACACTGTTTTAGCACATCCTTGATGGATGGGAATGAGCACCATGTCTTTTATGAATATATATTTTTCTCTTTTTTTTTTCTACAGCACCAAAGAAATCCAAATAGGAAAAGAAGAGATGAAAATCGGGAATCAAGAATAAGGTCTGTTTCCATCTTAGCCACACTATCTTATACTTTTATGATTTTCAAAGCTTTTTTCATGTGATTCTGCTCCCACAAGGGCATCGATATTTCCTAATTGGTACATATATACGTAGCAAGTTATTTTCTACACCATTCTTATTCAAAACTTGCATGTGGCATAAAATGGGTTGGTGGCACCAAGGTATATTTTCTGTTGATTTCATATGTTCTTTGTCCTAATCTTAGCCAAGAAAACAAACAGGACCAACTTCAAATCCAAACTTCTGATTCTGATCACCAAAGTCATTGATCATTACATCAACGATAGGTACTTGGTCAATTTTTGGTGTATTGATTTCAATCACAGTCTTTTCATAGCCTTTTCTGGACTGTAAAGTTAAGCAGAAATAAAAAGTTATACAATCATTTTATATTTTTAAGATATGTTATTTTTTCTTAAGCTTCTGAGTGGACATAAGAAGGTAAGAAAGAAGAGAGTGGAAAACAAATTTGCCATTATCTTTGTAGTAATTACAATCTTCTTGTAATCAATCTTCAAGTAATCTTGTTATCACTGATGTCATATGTAGTTTTAAGTTTTGAAAGTTGACCTATTTAATACTTAGCCATAATTACTCAAGATAACGCTCTAATATACTGCACAGTTGGAGGGAATCTTACTAAACTGAAAAATACATTTTAACATGAAAACTGATATTGGTAGTGGGTCATACCCTTACATAAATAATATATCCTTACCATTATTATAATAATTCTATATGTATATATACACACACATAAATATATATGTATATATACACACAGACAAATTTGCTAAGAAAAATTTGAACGCAGTATAGGAATTATAATGCAAGAAGTCTAAAGCTGAAGCATTTCTATTGCTATGTATTAATTTTATGAATAATTATCAATACATTATATTGGGAAATCCTAAACGCTTTCTCCTTTTACATGCATTATGGTCTCTTCTTTGATCTATGTGTAACCTACTCACTTTGTTTATTTGTAATTGTGACTTCTCTTCACTCATCAGCTAAGACAATAAGCTTTTTAGGATGCTCTATTGGTCATTTACTCTTACGAAATTACCATATGTGTGAGAAAGACAGTTCCAGAGGATAAAAATAGCAAAATGATAATAACTGACCAAATTGTTGTAACATAGTACCAATAAGCATGCCCCTATAAGCAAAATACAGAGGTAAGAATTATCTATGGTATAAACAGTATAATGATGATTCCTTTATCTGTCATGTTAGAGTCATGAACTAAGGAGGCAAATGAAATAAGGCTCTTGATTTTTTTCTTTTTTTTCATTTCAGGAGTATCTAGCTGTAATAGTATTCAAATATCAGGAATAATTCCATAAAAATAACATACGATCCGAGACTACCTTCTGTTATGACTTTTAAAATGTGTCTATATGTATGTTTCAGAGATTCTGTGTCTCTGTGTGTGTTTGTGTGTGAATATTAGTGGTCTCTAATATACTGTACTTTAATATGTCAGTGTTAAGCATCAAATCTTAATAACAATTGACATCCACTTCATGACAGAAATCTGACCTAGGGCCAAAGTGGAATGGTTACACACTGCTTCTCACCTCTGTGAAAGAAGGCAAGCAGAGGTTATACTCACCGCACAGCCATCATATAAGGCTTTGATGTAAGGGTTGTTGTCATAGGACATCTCCTCATCATTCGATCCCAGGAACCGAAGTGCTTTGTCATAGCTTCCTGATGACACATCGTACCAGGCTGCTGACTGATGACAGCTGTAGGTGAAATTTTGCCGAGCAGAAGCAGTCAGCAGTTTCAGGAATGTCATTTGCACCATATTAATGGAATTGCCTTCCACATCTAAATATGAAAGCTGGGAATAAGAGAATAAAGAGACACATAAAGACTCTTTTACTCTTTTCTGTTGTAAAAGAATAAAATCACTGTCAACAGTGAACTGTGATCCCAGAAGCATGTGGATGCATCAATAGACCCATTTTCACTTAATGAAAGAAAGTATGCATTGAGAGTTAGAAGACCCAGATATAGGACTTTATGAAATCAGGATGTACTCCCACCTTAGGTACTGTCAGCAATACTTATTTTGGAAAAAAATCACTTTACTTCTGTATATACTTCAGTTTCCTAATCAGTCAGTAAGTATTACAAAAAATGCCTTTGTTTCCAAGAAATCTATCATTATATTTGTGTAACTTTTTTTTTGTCTGTTTTTTTTGTTGTTGTTGTTTGTTTGTTTTTGTGGTACACGGGCCTCTCACTGTTGTGGCCTCTCCTATTGCGGAGCACAGGCTCCAGACGCGCAGGCCCAGCGGCCATGGCTCACGGGCCCAGCCGCTCCGCGGCATGTGGGATCTTCCCAGACCGGGGCATAAACCCGTGTCCCCTGCATCGGCAGGTGGACTCTCAACCGCTGTGCCACCAGGGAAGCCCTACTTGTGTAACTTTTTAAATAATAGAGTGGTAATATAGTAAAAATGAAAACTGAGGAATCTCAGTGCAATGCAAATGTTCTATTTTTATGTTGTTTGATTTCACCTATTTTCCTAATGTATCTACTTGACAAATTTTTCAACATGTTCTTGAATTTTTCATTTTGGCGGCACAGTCTTCAAAGAGGTTTTTGGTCTTCTAATTTTCAGCACAGACCTGCTTGTTTGTCTGTTCTCGGATGATGTACTTATATTCATCATTGTATCACCAGCACCAAGCATATTGCCCAAGACACGCAAGTGAATATTTGTTGTTCAGGAAATACTTATTTTGTATTTAGAGCAGGAAAACAGTCTTAACTGCAAATTATTAAGAACTCATTTGTCAAACTCATAATTTGTTTTATTGGATATAAATAAACTATCTGGGATCAGCTGAAACATAAACCTATATTTAAAAAAAAATTAAGAAATTCGCCCAGATTATAGATTCACTCAATATAAAGGCAGTTATCTGTGACTTTCCTCCTTTTTGTTGATTCTACTTAATTCTTACTGATTAACAGTTCAGATGATGAGGATCCTTGAGAGGTTGGAGAAAAAAAAAAAAACAACAACAACTGGGAAATCCACTCTAAGGAAAACAAAACAAAACAGCAAAAAATAAAACCACACACAGAGTTCTATCTGTGCATGTATCTTTATCTCATACAAAGATACAAATGTAACATGGATATTTAATATGTGACTGGAAGACTGAACTAGACAGTTACGTCAAGTGGAGAACTTCACTAATATGAGTAGGTTCTTATAGGATAATAACTGTGTAAATAGTCATCAATGGAAAATAATACCTTTTTTAAATAATGTTAAGCTATTGAATAATTATCTGAATAACTGAAAAACATTCATTTAAATACATTATAATTAACATTTTAAACACATATATATTTTTAAACAGCTTTTAAATGCAAATTTAGTTTTGGCATCCAATTTTAAAATCTCTATAGAATGATTGATCACGAACTGGTAATCGTATGGAAATATTTAAGTAAACTTGTGCTACAATACGTAAAAGGTCAGGTCAGTCAGTTAACTTTATTTCCAGATGTAACTATCGGAAAAAACATTTCACATTCCAAAAGTTCTTACTGAAATTGCAAACAAAGAATAAATTAGTTTTCAAGTATAGCAGAAGTGAAATAGGGTCAGAGATACTAAATAGACATTATATTTTCTATATCTGATATTTCTAACATAATCCATTTTTATGATATCTATCTCAGGTACTTAGGGAAATGCATACTTTATTTGATCTTAATATTTTAGTAAATTTAATATATTTCCATTTATTTTGATACAAAAATTTTAGACTTCTCTCTAAAATACCAAAGTGGTCTAAGAGGGAGGTGGGAGGAATTGGGAGATTGGAATTGACATATATACACTACTGATACTATGTATACAATAGATAACTATGAGAACCTACTGTATAGCATAGGGAACTCCACTCACTGCTCTGTGGTGACCCAAATGGGAAGGAAATCCAAAAAAAGAGGGGATATATGTATACATATAGCTGATTCACTTTGCTGTACAGTAGAAACTGACACAACATTGTAAAGCAGCTATACTCCAATAAAAATTAAAAAAAACAAAAAAACAGCCAAAGAAACACAAAGTGGTCTAAGATTTAGATAGAGCAAACTAGGGAATACATGGAATCCTGCTTTGTATAATTTAGACGTTCACAGTAAGGGTCTAGAGATTATATAATTTGAACTTGTATTATGTAAGAGCTTCAAAATAAACCACTTCATGCTGAGGTAATAACATACCAGTTTTCCTCTCTTAAATTCACTAAACCAGCTTCTTGGTTTCTCCTTTGGCCATGATGAAATTCTTACCTGTTGCAAAGGAACAGGAAAATTTGAAAGTAGGTTAAAATTATGAACTGTATTGTTTATGTATATATCAGTAATTTTCAGTAAGACTAGGATGCTAAAGTGTTTTTAAAATGGTCTATCCTGGATTATACAAGATAAGGTAAAAAGCAAAACTTGAGATAGATGTTGTGAATTCCAGTTTAGTGAAGACTGAGTCATTTTTTTTTCCTGTTTTCTTTAATTGCTCAAAAAGAAGGGGGTGGGAAATAACTTGGTAAAGGCATACTAAGGGTTGGCTGTAGGGGACATGGATGGAACTCTTAGGTAACCCCTTGCAAAGGAAACCCTCACAGTGCCAGTTGGCATCTGCCATCAAGGCAGATACCTTGAGTATTTCACAACCAAGGGAGGCATCCTGAAGCATCCAGCTAGTAACTCAGGGTGGGATGCTATGGAAAAGTCATTGGCAGGAAGCAAGCCCATTATTCCCTGCTGGAGAAAATGTTTAGAATCTTTTATAGATCTGAAATTATTGTTTTGCTTTACAAAGATCAGCAAAAATAAAGGTATATAAGCCTCACTAGGTATATAGGCCTCACTATAGGGAATTTGAGTAATCCTGTAAGGGGAAGCATTTCCATTTTCCCACATTTCTTTGTGGGTTAGAGGAGCTTTATTCTGCTTCCCCAAATGCAAAGTGTGGTTGGGAAACAGAAATTGCTTTGTCTCCTGCCCCTACTACCCATCCTTCACTTACAAACTAAATGTCTCTCCTAAAGAGACTACACACTTAAAGCTACTTCGTCTTAAGGAGTTTCCGTGCCTCTGCATGCCTACGCCACTTCCTAAGAAGAATGTGATTTACTAAAACAATACAAATAACGTCAAAATTTCCCACCTATAAAATGTTTGGAGAATGTAATTATACTAGTGAAAAATCTTTCCTTATATTAATAATTTGCCTGTAGCTTTAAAGATAGAGCTCACATGTATTAATACTGCTAGGTGAAAATCAAGGAATGTGTTTGAAGAAACTAAACATTTAAAACGTACAAAAGTGCAGGGAATACTCTTATTTTATGTGAAAGAATCATTCTTTATAAAATTGTGTATTTTGAGCATAATATACAGCTGTGAGTTCTACCACGTGGTAATTGGAAAGAATACTACGCATGCACTAAAATCTGAGAATCAGCTGTGCTGTGTCATGGAAAGCCATAGAATTTTAGAGAGCAAACAGGTGCATAAAGAATACATCTGGGTAAAAAATAAGAAAAGAAGTATTTGTCAACTCTGTCACTTTGGTGTCTTACTCATATTTATGCAAATGAAATGCTCTAATTACCCTGTAAGAAAAGCAGATAAATGAAAATATGACAGTAAAATTTTCCTGTTTAGTTCAATATTGCAAAAACATGGCAGGAACTGTCAACAGTCACCACCAAAACAGATTGGTACTTACTCCCTCTGACTTTCTGTCTGGATAAATGCAAGTCTCACCACCAGAAGTGAAATTACAGTAAACTTTGAAGGAATCTCCTGAGCAACCTTGGTTAGGATCAATCCAATATTCACCTGCAAGTAGGAAAGAATATGTCATATACAAATACATTTATACCCAAAACTGAATACATTATATACCAAATTTTATTAGAGAAATAAGGAAAAATGAATATACATTCATCTTTTTCCACATGAATCACTTTTATGTTTTTGGTCATATTGAGGTACATGTTTGAATACTTAAAGAGCAACCCTTTGTCTTTGCCAAATGCTCCCATACGCTCTGCCTGGAACTTCCTTTTTTTTAAATCTTAGCATGCCTATTACTTTTAGGTTTCAGCTTAAATGCCACCTCCTCAAATATTAACATTCTCTTATCCATGTGTAATAAATTGCAAGTACATTAGGATGAGATACACCTGACTCTAAATACCATATGTATTATTTACTACTTAGGTAATCTGAGTATAATAATCAATATATTTTTCCTTGATTTATTTATCTGTAATGATGGAGGTGAGAGTATCCACTTAGCCTCAAGTATCATAATTTTGCATTACTTTACAGGAAAAACTTCATGCAGTAAGTGCACTCCCCCTTTGAATGGGCTCCTAAGAAGAAAGTCTATTTTATATATTTAAATGCAGTTTGCTATTAATTCTATTATCTAAATGGTACAGAACAAATTTTATCATGTGAATGACCATGACGATTAATTTGGTGTTAGGTGAGTAAAGATGGTAAGTAGTGGGCTGACAAAATGTTATCCCTTAAGTAATAGACAATGGAGCTTTTATTAAACAAGAATTATTGGGATACAGACTTGATATACATGTGATGATTACTTTGCTTTCCTCTTACCATTTTTCATGCTGCCACTTCATTTCAAATATGAATTTGAATTATGTCAATCCACTGATTGTGAACTTTGAACAACTTAAAAGCTCCAAGTGCTTAGCTTAGTACTGGAACTCCTGAAAATCTAATGCCAGTTTGCTTTTTGAAATAAATTCTTTAACAAAAAATTTACACTTTTTCTGATCGCGCCACTTATAAGTTCACATCTGGAACAAATTGAAATTCACAGGAAAAATTTATAAAAGAAAATAAAAATCATCAAAGATTTTACCAACTGGAATAGCCATTCTTAATCTTTGATATTTCTTAGGGTTTTAAAGAATATATAATTTTTAATTATATGGTAAGCATTATTTTTATCTTGTCTTATTCAGTCAACATTGTTACTAAATATTCTTTCAAATAACATACACTTAATTACTAAGATACCTTTATGGCTTCATGCCATTTCAGCTTGCAAAAGATTTCATAGGAACCCTCTAATTTTGGAGAGCAGAGGAAATCTGTATCTGTCATAATTTGCTATTATAAATATTTATGGTTTACCTGTCTGCATCATTACACAATAGTAGCCCGAGGGCATTATTCTTTATATTTATCTGTGAATCTCTGCATGAATAACAGTGCCTGGCACCAATAAGTTAATAAATAAACATTTAATTGTAATTAATTAAAATTTAATTAATTAAAGAATTAATAAAGCTAGTTAATATATGGAAAACACAGGGAACTATAGTCCATAGTGAGCTTTCCATCCCCAAAATTTACAAAATTTTTTTCTTGACTGCTCAGGTTCTAATTAATCACATGTTGTTTTATATTGTCAGTACAGGCTGTCATCTTTTACATTTGATTTTCAGTCACATATGTATGACTATATTAGCTAGATCAGAAGTTTGGGTCATTCTCCCTATAACTCACTGAATTACTGTGAAACTAAATGTATCTTTTTCAAATAAATATATTATAAATTTGAATACATTTGATAGCAGTTTGTAAAGCACCCTTAATAATTAACTGTGTTTTCCTTTTAACGGACCGTGCTTAAGATAGGAGATTTTTTCTTTTTCTTTTCTTTTTTTTCCCCGGTACGTGGGCCTCTCACTGTTGTGGCCTCTCCTGTTGCGGAGCACAGCCAGACGCGCAGGCTCAGCGGCCATGGCTCACAGGCCTAGCTGCTCCGCGAAATGTGGGATCTTCCCAGACCGGGGCAAGAACCCTTGTCCCCTGCACCGGCAGGCGGACTCTCAACCACTGCATCACCAGGGAAGCCCAAGATAGGAGACTTTAAGACATTCTTTGTCATAAAAAATGTCTCTTCCTGAATTGCGTGAAACTTTTCTATCTATACTGAGTTATTTAGATCTCAGTTACAACATTCATTATGTGATCGATAGTGGGAAATAATGTAGTCCCACAAGTAAACAGAGTGGCAAAGTGTTTCCACATAAAGTGGGAGATTTAAAATCAGATATAGATCTGCCCCGTTAGTTTAGTATTGTGTGAGTTAGTCACTTAACTTAGGATACTTGGAACTCTTTCCTTCTCAGAATAGGTATGTAAAAGTTTTGTCAAATAATAGGTATAGAAAATTATCCTGATTATTATTACAAATAAATTGTTCACAGTTGTTCTGGTATTCATGGATCAGTGAAATAAATTTTTGCCTCAAACTATCCTAATTCTTAAATATTCTGTTCAAATCATTGCTAAACTGATAGGTCACATATGATTCAGTTATGCTATTTAATCATTAATGCAAAGTAAGTTAGGATATAGGATATAAATATAGTAGCATGCACATATGTGTACACATATCAAACCCATTCTGTGATGGTTATTACAAGGCAAATTACATTTGTGTTATCTATAATCATCCAAAATGAACTTGTCATAATTTAATGAAACCTTGCTTAACAAGACAAAGATTTTCCAGAGCAGACCTTGTTTTAACAGTGTAAATAACTTTTTCTGTCTACAAGATTGGAATTAATAATCGTTCACTCTCGTTTTATTTAGAGACTATATTAAACATTTAACTAGGATTAATGAGCTGACAATGCACCTTGGTAACTTAGAGGCTCAGTGCATTTGCTTGGTCATGCATTATTAACATACCATCTGGGAAGTCAGGATGGCTGAGCTGCAGATCTTTGCAAGTTCGGGCTGGGTTGGTCTGTGTACCCATTGGAAACTTCATATGCTCAATGTCTTGTTTCAAGGAATTGAGGGAACCAAATATTTCCTCCATTCCATCAGTGTAATCCAGAATATTATCACCTGCATCTGATTGGATGCTTTCTGTATGTCTTCTTGTTTTTTTGGGTGACAAGATTGGTAAAGGCTGTATGACTTCACCCGGTGGACCCTGTAAAAGAGATGGATGTGCATGTAACTGTTTCCTAAGGTAAAATATTCTGCAGATATTAGTTATTACTGTTGTTATTGTTATAAGAACTTATAGTTTGTTTAACTTTTCACTGTTTTCCCTAGTTTCGATGTTTTCTCTAATTGCTAAAATACATGTATTATGTACATATATCTCTTTATACATAAACTTTGTGAATTCTTTTAAAAACAATCTAGTGGAGATATTGAGGTAGGCACAAAATTCAGATGATTTCTGGACCTTTTTATATACATGTAACATAGCACAGATTTGTGTGTACATATGTTATATCCATTACTTTCTTATATATTAATTAGTCCTTATTCACATGTCCTATCTCTGCAACTAGATTTTAATCTCTGAAGCTTAAAACAATAATTTAAAGTTCTTGTGCTATATAATGAGTTGTCTATCGTGCTTGAAAATAATTCATATCATGTTTAAAAATACACATTAGCTGGTTCCAAACATCTATAACTTTATAAATAAACAAAATTAAAGGAAGTGCAATCATACTTGAATTTATATATGTGTAAGAGTAGAACTACACCAAATAGTTAATCTGTATTTTTATGGATTGAACTGTGTCCCATAAAAATCCATATGTGGAAGTCCTAAGCTGCAGTAACTCAGAGGAAGACCTTATTTAGAAATGAGGTGGGTGTAGATATAATTAATAAAGTGAAATGAGGGCATAAGGGTGGGTCCTCTTCCAATATGACAGGTATCCTTCTAAAATAAAAAAATCTGGGCACAGAGATACACATAGACAGAAGACCATGTGTGGAGACACAAGGAGAAGAGAGCCATCTACAAGCCAAGGAGAGAAGTCTCAAACAGATGTTTACCCCACACCCCTCAGAAGAAACCAATGCAGCTGACACTTTGATCTAAGACTTCTGGCTTCTAGAACTATTAGATAATACATTTCTATTATTTGAGCCATGTGGTACTTTGTTATTGCCATCCTAGCAAACTAATACACATATAACTTGGAAACAAGTTCAAGAAGGAAGCCTCAAATTTTTTCACATGGATCTAACAGGCTTGTGTGAAGCCTGGAAAATGTCAGTGCTAAAAAAAGTAGTAACTATTATCATTGCTTTTATTATTATCATTATATGCAGTAGGAAAAAAATGTCAAGCATCTGAACTTTTGTTTTTATTCCTAGTCAGGTATTAATGTATCTTTGTGGCATACAACCAGTTGCTTTCATGAAAATGTGACATGAAAAATATATGATTTTCTTGAAAAACTAATAAAGGCAAGATTATTACAATAGTTAAGGTATCTTTACATTCAAAGAGTGAAGCCAATTAAAAGACAAGTGTTGGCATGTAGACCTGAGTACTTAAGGTAGTTGCTATTTCCTAGAAAATCAGCACTTTGACAGAATATGCTTTTTAATCCTTCTTCTAAATTCAGAGAAATCACTGGCAGTCTCAGGATGCTAGCTGTCAGAATATCACGCTTTTTACCATGCACTTACCGGAGGCCCAGGAGGCCCTGGAAGACCACTGTCACCCTTCTGGCCAGCAGGTCCCTGTTAGAAAGAATAAGGAACAACATAAATAGAGAACAAAGCATTTGAGTAGGTGTCACTGAAAAATTTAGATGCCAAAGAGAAAGGTACTTACGGTAGAGCCTTTGGTACCCTTTGAACCTTGAGGACCCTGGAAAATGCAAAGGCAAAAGTACACATAAAAATCTGGATAATGAGCATCTCTTTGGTATATTTATAAGTTTACTTTATAAAATTCTTTTGTTTTGTACTTACTGGTAAGCCTGGAGGACCAGGTGGACCTATGGGACCAGCAGGGCCTGGAATACCCTACAGAGAGAATCATCCAAATTAAAGAGTTTTTCTCAGCGATTCCATTTTCATATGTTGCATAACAACACACATTGCAAAATTTAGACAATGAAAAAATACATAAGAATGGCCTAAAATTTTCCATCGTGAATCTAAGAAATAACTTTTGCAAGATGAGCTGTATTTTTGTCCATTTTGCTGCAATGTCTCCCTCTCTACGCATATGTCTTTACATTCCTGCAGCCTTCAGAATAATGATTTGTATGTGTTGGGGATTCAATAAATGTTTGTGTAATTACATATTGAACTATAATTTTTATGGTTTCTAACTTAAGTCATATTTTTATTTATTTACTCTAAGGTTAAATAAATTTCTTTTTGAAAACACCATTGACTTAAGGAGATTAAGAGGCTCTAAATTACTTCCTAGGTCATGTTTAAAGGAATGTCTGCAGGTGTGTGAGTGTATGATTGGAAAGGAGTAGGAAAATAATTTATATCTTTACTCACTCCATCCCCTTTTACTCCTGGAGAGCCTTGAGTTCCAGGCAGTCCTCTGTCACCCTTTTCACCTTGTTCTCCTGGAGGACCAATCAGGCCAATTAAACCAGGATGTCCCTTTGAAAGGCAAAGAAATTTTAACAACATATAAATTACAAACATATATTAAATTATAGTCATAAAATAATTGCATGTTAAATTTATGAAACATAAGAGTAAAAAATTAGATAAAAACTTTAACCCTTTCTGAATGAAATATAGGATTTAGAACCTCTTTCCCCTCACCTAACAGGATCATTTACTGATTACATTAAGTGAGACCTTTATTAAGGGTTGGGAATATTATTGAAAAAATTTTTTCTAAAAATATCCCCTTCAGTGTTACATTTACTTAAAGGGAATTCCTTCAACTAAAAGATTAATAATGACTACATATAATATTGGTGAAACAAACAACTGAAAATTCATTATTTTAAAAAGCATCTTATTTTATATGAAATTATTTCTATCCTTCACAAATTTTGCAGCATTTTGCAGCACATTTAAAGCTTTAAAAGTAGTTTTAAAAATATTAATGCCATTCTAAAAATGTTTTATTTTCTTTAATTATTTGGTGCAACAGAGCATACATATCTTTCAAATCATCTGAAAGATAGTCTAGTTTAAACTTTTCTTTTCATGTTTAAAAACATAAAAAATGACCTTTTTTTATTCTGTTTATTTTCTGAATAGTTATTTTAGTATAACCATATGCTTTCTCCATATGGTTCCTACAAAGGAACATTGAGAAATATAACACTGAATTCTGGTACATTTTTCACTATTACTTTGTATATTTTCTCTTTTCTAAATTCATCTTGGAAGCTAAGGACTGATAACTTTTTCCTTGGTTAGGATGATAAAGGTATTCCTTGAAATTTCCTTTTGAGTGATATTAGTCTGCAACATTATTGTCTCTGCTATTAAGAAATCAACATTGTAATAACACATTCTTTTATTCTCACCTTCTCACCCTTGGAGCCAGGGTCACCTTTGAGACCAGGTAAGCCAGGAGGTCCCTAAATAATAAACATACATAGAGTAGTTACAAATTAGAGAATCATATTATTATCCACTGGGCAAGTTGGTTTCGATAGTATGATAGGGTTCAAAATTAATAATGACCACTGTTTATTTTTCAGTATTCTAAATAATTTTATGTGTTTAAAACTCTACAGTTTGATAGTTAACCATAATAATAAAACATAATATTGATAAGTTTGATTAAATAAATATGAAGTTAGAAATAGGGCATGATTTATATGGTTTTTCAGTTGAAAGAAAAGATGCATTTTTAATTACACTAATTTTAGAAGAAGAGGTTTCCAAGTTATACATTCATTTAATTGAATATTTCTCTGTTAAACACATTCAAAGGTTACAATATTTCCAGTAAAATTTAAAGGAAAAAAGCTCAATAAACTTTTGACCGTCAACTGACCATTGTTAATCATTTTTCTTAAATAAACTCCCAAGATACTATTTTTAGCTGTAATTTCTGAATTGAATCTCTTAACTAAATGATTTGTAAATGTAAAGATAAGATAATTTACTTTTCTCATATTATTGGACCTGTATTTTAATTATTTAATCCTTTTTATATTCCAAGGATAAGGCATTTATCCATTTAGGCTAAATTATATTTTAATGAAAATTATGGCATGATTTTAGCAACTAACTCTTAGTCTTGGTCCCTACTCATGAAAATATTCATAATGATGACTTTTAAACAGACTTCTAAATATAAAAACTAGTGTACTCCAAATTGAAGGCAACACAAAATAAGATCCTTATTCTGAAATTACAACAAGTTGCTATGCAGGCAACAGATTCAGTCAGAAAAAATGTAACTGACAGATGGTTTATAAGATTGTGACTGATGAAAACAGGGCCCAGATAATACCACCACACATGAGTCACTACTGCCTACAACAAGTACCGCATCAAGAAACAAAGACAAAATATGAGTTTTCTCTATGAGTTTGAATTATATAGACTGAATTGAACTATTTGAATTATAATTTTAATAATGATTTTAACATGGCACTTAGTAATCAAATTGTTTTAATTTTTACCAAGCTATATGATTAGTCTTTACTATAGTATGTTCCACAAGGCTACCACAAGTAATTTTTTCCCCCTCTACCTAGACACTTTTGAGTCTTCAGTGTGAAAGAGCATATTGAGTCTCAGTCCATCATTTTTGTGAATTTAATATATTAAAAGCCATGGATTAATCCAAGAAGCATGATGTAATTTTAAAAGTATGGGTTCAGAATACAATAGATTGGGGTAGAAGCCTGCTTCTCTTATCAGCAATTTAAATTAGCTAACCAAAGAGAACTTCAGTTCTCTCATCTGTAAACAAAGGATTATAATTCCTGTCTCAAGGGGCTACTGTGAGATTGTGTAGATGAGCGCTTTCCATTCCTTAGTTTCTCAAGTCTACTCCTCAAACTGAAGTCCTTAATATCAGAGGAAGGTAAGAATAGTGTTAGTATAAGTTAGTCCTGTGTATCAATAGTATTTTGGACTGTTACCAGAAATATTTATATTTGTTTTAATTCATGAATGAATTTGAAATTCTATAAATATTGATATAAAAGTGAACAATTTCCCTACATCATTCTATTAACAATAGATAAATTATTTTTGTAGAAATTATGTGCAATTTAAATGTAAATGTGCCTAATAATATTCTAGTAAGAAGAAAATTATTAATCCTCAGATATAAGTTTATATCAATTCAGTTTAGATTCTCTTTTGTATAAATATAAACAATCCTGTCACTTTGTTAAATCTCTTGTAGACAAAAAGGAGACTACAAAGAAATTACCAAATTTACTTTCAGGAACATTCTAAGGCTAGGTTTTTTTTTTTTTTTTTTTTTTTTTTTTTTGCGGTACGCGGGCCTCTCACTGCTGTGGCCTCTCCCATTGCGGGGCACAGGCTCCAGACGCACAGACTCAGCGGCCATGGCTCACGGGCCCAGCCGCTCCGCGGCACGTGGGATCCTCCCGGACCGGGGCACGAACCCGCGTCCCCTGCATTGGCAGGTAGACGCTCAACCACTGCGCCACCAGGGAAGCCCCTAAGGCTAGGTTTTAACACTGGACTTTCATCTCATTTGCTAACACTATATCAGAGTGGATGATCTCAAAGTTTGATCCTCAGACCAGCAGCCTTAGCATCATTTGTGAACATATTAGCAAAGCAAATTCATAGGCATCATCCAGACTAACTGAATCTGAAATTCTGGAGTTACAGATCAGAAATCTGTTTCACAGGTTTGTTACTCATTAAGGTCTGAGAAACATGGCTCTGTGGCATTAAGTCCCATATCTGTTAAATCAATATGAAAATCAGAACAGCATAAAGGATGTCATTTATTTTAAAATAAAAACATTACCTATTTAGTATTATTTGTTTAATAATTTTAAAATTAAGTAAGTATATTTTTCACCTACTTTTTCTCATCTCATCAGAAAGGTTTGGTGAATTATTGGTTAGGAAAATAATGCTGTCTGATAGCACAATTTTAAAGGAATAATATAAATGAATAATAGAAATAATAAAATAATTCCTTGAGGTCATGTGACCATCAGGATAGATGCCAAACATTCTATATGTTAGAACAAGTGGGCATAAAAAAGCATGAAAAGATAGTTCTAATAAATATGTAATTGCATGAAAGAACCATATACCTGTACCAGTAGCAAAAACCATTTAAAAATATTGGTTAAAATTGACATATGTCAGTTAAAAGTAAATACATTCTTTAGATTGAAAACACAAAACTATTAAAGAGGGCAGATTTTTTTTCTTTCCTTACTTCTTATTTTACATTCAAACTCTTTCTGGTATGTGATACACTTTACAGAAATTTTGCTGTTAAGTGGGAGAACTAATAGGAATGTCATTTGCTGGGCATCAATATTCCAAATACTGTTTCATTCAGCGTCTCAGGTCTACCACTCATTAGTTGGGTAATCTTGGATCTGTTCCTTTTTATCTCAGAGCTTTATTTATAAAGGTGTTCTAATAATAACTGTGTCAGAGAATCGTGATAATGGAAGAAAAACCAGGCTTACAAAAGTACTGCATATAGTGAAGTGTAATGTAAATTATTGTTATTTGTTTCTGATGTGCCACAGATAGTTATTAATCAGCTTTCTCATCACATTCTAATAGTAAAAGCTAAAATGGCAAAAAAGAAGAAATAATGTGGATTCTAATTGCTCGGGGGTAATGGGAAACATACTAGACATTTTTTGTGTTTGTAATGCATTTAAAATCATTTCTATAAATATTATTCAGGAAGGAGTTAAAGGAAAAGAGTGTTAATTCCTCTAAGCTAATAATCTCATAAAATTGTGAACTATATCTAAGGAGGCATTAGCCAAGTGAAATCAGTTTATTATCATTTTCATCAGTTAGAAATAGAAATTGGTAAAGCTATGATGTTGACAGCAGTTATAAATAACCCTCTGAACCTGGACCATATCAAAAATATCAACTCTGCATATAAAAATATTATTTCAGGTATACATATTTTCTATTTCCTCTTAGGATATTGTAAATTGAAAAACCCTACGGAAATACATAATTCATAAGTAATAAAGTGAAAAGGAAAACAGGGATGATACATTCATAAGTGTCTAGAATACACAATCAAATATGTTCCCCTGCTGTATTATGCTGTACAGAATATTTGCTTTGCAATGCATCTCAAAATTCTAATGCATTGAAGTTTAAAGAAAATGCAGATCCTACTGTTTATTTAGAATGTAGTATTGTAAAATAACGTTTAATTTGGTGAAAGACAAATGCTTTGTAGTTTAAACCTGCTTAATCATTATGGAATGCTACACATCTCAAATCTTTTTACAGGTAAGTTAAATGTAGCATTTAAAAAATCAAAATATAATTCAGTAACCCATCCTACCATTTATTCACACACTTATGGTTTAACAAATAATGTTATCAGATATTTTACTTATCAGTATGTGAAAAGAATTAATGTATGATAATAGTAAGGTAAAATTGTCTGAAGATAAATACTGAACAATTTTTCAGCTACATTGGAACAAATAGGTTCTTAAAATGAAAGATTATGAAACAAAACAAAATAAAAGCTTAAAACTAAAATAGATGCTAATTGTGTCTTCAAAAAATAAAATAAAAATTAATTTTAAATGATTAAATCATGCTTATTTTGACTATGCAGCAGAGGAGAGAATGTAGCAACCATTACCGTTCTCTTTAAAACACTCAATTTTATTCCCATCTGATTTTTGCTATTTCCTAAAAAAAAAAACACCCCAGCAGTTCAACTTTAAAAATCCTCATATAAAATTCTTTATACAATCTCATCATTGTCCTTAGCTTTCTTTTAGATTTCACACGTACTGTTTTATTCTCAGTTCCATATGATTCTGAATATTTATCTGTATATAAAATTCATGCATATGTAGAAGTTTAATTTTTGCCATGAGAAATATCTAAATTTTGAATTAAAAAGTAAATATTGTACCATATCTAAACTCTAGCAGAGTTGATCATATAGAGTGGTCAGACACCAAATATCACCTTTAGAGTTTTAACCGGTGTTTGTTTCCCTCTAGCCCAAAGAATTTCTAATCCAAATGTTAATATAAAGTTGTTAAACTGTTACTTATATAGCAAATGGTCTAAGTTGTTCTTTTGTTTGTTTGTTTTGTTTTTTAGACATAGCTCATCTAATTAACATATGAACCCCATGGGGTAAAAGATATTAATATCCCCATTTAATTCATTTTAACTTCATAATATTCTATAAGATCGATGCTATTCAAATTCTCATTTTACAGATGAGAAACCTAAGGCTTAAAAAAATTGAATAACTTACTTAAAACTTATTCAGCAAGCAGGTAGTAGTGCTCATTTTTGAAACCAGGGTTCTTGGGTTGAGAGGTGATGACCTTAACCAGTAATCACGATATGCTACTTCTCACTCTAATACAAAATTGCCTACTAAAATAAGTACCAGTATTTCTTAGCTGAGCTGAAAAGTTCACTAAATTGCCATAAATGCATCCTGAAGATGATTTCTCCACCAAACCTCATCTCCTGTAGACCAAGTAGCATTTTCATTAAAATTAGACAGCACAATCAAGCTATTTGATAGTATGAAAAAACTACAATAGATTTGCATTCTAAGTACTCTCTGATAAAACAAGCAGCCAGAGAAAGAAATGGCACCCATGTTGCTCAATTCTGATGCTTTCCATTTCACTGTGGAAAAGGATGTGAGTTGTTTATTTAGCTTCTTGCTCTGTAAACCCACATCTACCTAAGATTCAGAAATATAAACTTTTGCAAACCAGAATCAGGTGGTATGTCTGATGGTTTTATTTTTAATATTAGCTGAAGGAAGTCTCCAGCTTGATGCTTTCTTTTTATTTCATCTGGAGAAAGGTCAGAATACTTATTGGAAAAATATGTAATAACAAGAAAAAAAATCTTTGGCAAATTTTAGGGTGATAGTAAGGTGAAGTATTTTTTTTCCCTAGGCTATGACTTTGTACAGTTAGGAATTTAACATATCTAAGAAGAATATTCCCTAAATAGTGATGCAGACATGGAACCGATGATCCTACTTTTGTCAAGTCCCTGTTCCTATGTCAATGGGGAAATGTGCAGATTTGATAATCTCCTCAAAATTTGATAACTTTTATCCACTTATTAAAATAAGTGATCTTTAACTTTTCAGGGCAAGTTAAAAAAATAATCTCTGTAACACTTATGAAATATCTGGAATGTTAGAGGAAATTTTTGTGACATTTTTCCTAAAAGAATTGGTCAAGTTCTCCTGAATGATTAAGATTGCAAATCCTAGTTTCGATGGCTTTCTGAGCACATACATACCTCTGAGGTAGTTGATATACTCATAAAAAGAGGCAATTTTGTAAAATTTAAATTTCTGTATGGACAAATCTGACTATTTAAACCGATAAATATTACACTTGAATAGTGCTATATGTATTGGTTCTTGTTTTAATTAATCCCTTTACATATTACTATTTTGGACAATGAAGTTCAAATATCTCCACCATGAAATAGAATCTGTTACTTAGTAAGCAATAATTTTAAAGGCAAGACTTTGATTCTCACTTTCTGCCCTAATTTTGTAGCAAGAATAGCCTTGGCTCCTATAATAAACTCTATCTATGAGCCATATGCTGGTCAACTAAATGCTTTATTGCATTGCTCAAGTGTGTTGTTTGCATACACAGTTTATGAGAGTAACCAAGCTTTGGTGTTGTAACAATTATACCTCTCTTCATTCACGGGGGTAAATGCTTTATCTTTCAGCCCATATGACTCAAATTTATTTGGTGAAAGAATCACTGTATGCCTGTGCCAATGTTATTCTTTTAAATGAAGTGCCAGGAAACTAAGTGTAATTGCATGCATTTGGGGGAACTGTCCACATTTGGAAAAGAACTGTCTGGGCCATTAGTGGCATTTTATTCAGAATGGAAATTTTTTTTTCATCCATTGGACATAAGAAAGGAAAGATCTTCTGATCAAGGGCATATTTTCCAAATAACTTATCAGTTAGGATTACTTTTCTCTTTTTAGGTCTGAATAATACGCTTCCTTGAATACTGTACAGAATATAAACCAATTTATAAGACAAAATTTCAGGAATTCTAGCTTATAAATAATTTCATTTCTGGAATTCTAAACAGCAGAAAAAGGTGCTACTCACCATAGGACCAGGTGGCCCATCTTGGCCTGCAGCTCCAGGGAGACCTTGTTCTCCCTAAGGAAGAAGAAACATGATTGATTTTTTTAATTAACAAAAGCAGACATTTTTTTCTTTATTTTAATTTTGGTAATACGAAAAAGAAAGAAAGCAAACATCACCTATGAATTCCATCACATGGAGGACATCTACAAATATTGTAAGCAATTTTGGAGTCTTTTTACTTTCTGTATATGTGTCTACATGCACATACATACATACACATGGATGGATGGATGCGTGTATAAAAATTATACGTCTTTGAGATCTTAGGGTTTAGTTTTCTATTCTACCTTTAGAAGTTAGAATTTCACCATGAACTTATTAAATAAATGACATACTTAAATATTCTAAGGGTCTCTGACTTTATTACATAATATTTACTGCACACAATTTATAAAATAATGCTGACATAAATATTTTCATTCATAATTTTTCTTAGAAATAAGACATTATTTTCAAAATGACATCTTTCAGCACAGATGCTCACCACAGGGCCAGGGATGCCCCGAAGACCCTCTGGACCAGGCTTTCCGGCAGGTCCCTGAGGACCAACTGGGCCAGTTTTTCCTGGAGGACCTTCAGCTCCTGCTTCTCCCTGTTAGAAAATAAAATATGTGAATGCATTAATAATGAAAAAAGACATTTTATTATTTTATTAAAAGTACTGAAATAGATGTTGTCCAGCGTACACATTGAGTTTTTCAAGCATAATACCTGTTATGTATATTTTACCTTAGCACCTTTTTCACCCTGTCTTCCTTCTGCACCTGCAGCTCCAGGAGGACCCTGTAAACATAAAATTGCATTTAAAATATATATATAACATATAAAAGTAATGCAACTGAAGACTTATTTACAAATACCCCAGTTTAATTTGTAACAGAGTCTAATAAATTGTGAATTTCTATACAATTTAGTTTAAAACACTGAGAAAACTCAAAACTCTTTTTATGTACAAATTTTAGTTAGAATATTAAAAACAAATGAAGCACAGATTGAGCAGAATACAGAGAATCACATCATATCAATGTAAGGAAACAATAAAGATAAAAATGTTAAAGAAATGCTGATGATTCAGTCACTCTTAGTGTGTTAAATACTCAGATATCATTTATTTTGTTGTATAATTAGGAAGTAATTGAAGGTTTCAGATTTCACTTCCATCATTATATGTGTTTTTAAGATTGGCTCCTTTCTTAATCTTAGAAGATCCATATATTATACATTTTCATAAGATCATGTTCAAACTGGAAAAGTACAAAATTTAAAATCTTGTTGGTCAACAGATATTATATTTTCATTCTCTGGAACTGTGTAATTCACATAATTAACTGGTATAAAAAATCGTATGACTTTTTAAAACCTAGTATTAGAGAAAAAGCAGGAAAAAATCTTCACACTCCATGTCATTCAAAAACTTAAGATATTCTGGTATTTGCATAACTTTTGTATATCTGCATGAATTGCTATGGAGAAATGCTAATTATTATATATAAATTATATATATTTAAAGCTTTTCATAATACTGCTCTTTGTATATATATATATTTTTCCCCATCTTTGTGAGGTATCTGTCTCCTTATTTCTCTTTAGTTTTAGCTAAATAATTTAGCTAAATAAATAATTAATGATTAATAAATAATTAATCAATTATTAGTATTTTTGAACTTCAGTTCTTTCATCCATAAAATGTTATTAATAAGAATTCTCTTGCTATAGAATTGTTGTTAAATTTAAATAATGTAACACATGAAAAAATATTTCGTGAACTTCCAGTAGATCAGTATCAAATACAGGAATGGAATCTGAAGCTTAAGAGCCTAAAGCCAGGATTCAGACTTCCTGGATTCAAATCCTGGCTCTGCCATCAACAAGCTTTGTGATCTTTGGCAAGTTACACACCCTGTGAGTGATTCAGTTTACTTCTCTGCAAAATGTGTATTATAACAGTAGCTATCTCCCAGCATCATCATGAGAATTCAATGAGTTGGTAAATGTAAATGGTGTATAAAAGTACCTGAGACATAAAGAACACTACAAATGTTAGTTATTTTATTATTGTTACTAAAATTATTAGATATTGTTATTCTATATAAATTCTATTATTTTACCAATACTTTTCACCATGTTGGCAACCTAAGAGTCAGGTCAAACAAAACTGACTTTCAAAATACATTTATAGACACCATGTCAACAACTTACTTTTTTCCACACATCCTGTTTATAACACCTGAAAAATATGAACTCCATGTATGAAACTACTTGTTTTAACTAGAAAATTGAAAGTCAGCTAAACGATCCCGTAATATATAGTCAGATCTTGAAATCTGACATTCAAATTTCCTTCTTACATTCTCTTAGTCATTTGTGAAATATAAAACTTGACATTTCTAATCTTTGTAATAAACGTAGAAAGGAATCATTTACATTACATAACATATAATATTCAAGGTATCAAAGAAAACAACTATTTTTCAAGCTAGAAATATGCTATAATTCCCACTGTGTCTAAATTTTGTTCCTACTCATTATACTAGGTCATTGATATTTTCACTTATGGCGTCTCAGATCAACACAAGCAGGGCACTTTGTTTGATAGTCCAATACAATAAGAGTGCTTTTGGCCTCTTACTGTGGTGGGCTACACAATATATATAATAAATTCATTCTACGACATAAAAAATTTATAATTGTATTATAAAATATTTATTTAATTTCACTACTTAATTGATTTTTATTATTACTTAACAAACATTAAGATTCAATCTGAATCTTAACTGTGCTGAAAATTTCTACACAAGTTCAGACATAAGTATAGAAAGTTTAAAAAAGAAACAATGATCTCTAGGAAATTGTATTTCATTTTTCCCTAGACTCTCTTGTTTTCCACTTGTTTACTTCAATTTTTGTTATGAATTGTGCTCAAAATCATCAACTGAGATTGAGGTTGGAATTTGGGGAGAGTAGCAGAAACAGTGTTAATTGGTGAAAATAAGGAGAGACAGGATGACTTTCTCTCTTTCAGATGCTATATTAATATTCTAATGGTGGATACATGTTAGTCTTTCATATGGTCTTTTAAATCCACATTTGAAATGGGTATCAGGCACTTCATCAAACTCAGAGTTCTGTGAACTCATTTATTTCATAGAGGGTCAATGAATATATCATTAGTAATTATTTTCTCAATATCATCACTATAACTTCATATATTAGGCATTCATTGTGCCTCGACCCTAAGATAAGAAGTGCATAAATCCTGTAAGCAGTCTCTTGAGGCAGCAACAATTTATTAACAATAATATAGGCATTAAAACTTAAGTGTATCTGTTGAATTTCATACTATTTATGCAAGAGGATTTCTGTAGAGAAGCATAAGCTTCAAATATTTCTTAGCGTTAAAGAGTTGAGTCATTTTGGTGTGCAGATGGTAACTATACTTATTGTGGTGATTATTTTGTAATGTATAAAAAATACATTTTTGGTGTGATGGTTAAAGTATTCTTATTCAAACTGGGTAAAACAGCCATAATGACTATAATTTGGGGAATAGAAATTATGAGATTCAACTGAATAATGGGTTTTTCTTTATTCTATGAAGATTTTTCTGTAAACAAATGACATAAAGGTATGGGGTATTAACTTCAAGATTGCAATTACACATATGAACTTCATTGTAGAGAAGATTTATAAATATCTAGCTTTAGGAAAAACAAGTCATCAACTGTCTAAAATGTAATAAAAATATTGCTTTTACTGCAAGGGAGAAAAGAAAATCTGAGTTTGAAAAGCCTAGAGAATTAAACACAAGTAAACTATAACATGGCCACAAAATTGTAATTCAATAAAAAGTTTCTTCATCACAAAAGGATTTCTTCCCTCTTTGAATGAATGCCTGATGTTTATCATGCTGGAAATCCACATTAAATGGTTTTACTCTGTTCTTTATCTCATTTTTCCCATTTTCATTTATTCCTTATATTTTTTCCAGATGGCACAGATTTTTTTAAGAAAAACAGGATGAAAACAGGTGACACAATTTTTTTTAAGAGAATAGGAAGTTCCCTTTAAAAAAAACTAAACAACGCCTATGGACAAATTCTTGTTTTAGTCATTTCTTTCTCATATATCTGCATAAGCAGAGAGGCAAGGACTTAATATAGTGAATTACTTCCTGTACTATCATGAAGTAATGAGTGTTCTGATTGGAAAATGCCTTGCAAAACATGAAAATAAAATAAGCCTTGGTTAATTTTCCACCAGTAATCACTGTTACATGAGATTTTCCTTGCTATGAGAAATATACTTTATATAAAATACACAGTATAATCCTCTCTCCACTATTCACATTTTATAATATTATTCTACAATTTACCCATTCTTCCATACATGTTGCAAATAGTTAAGTCTTCCTTATATGCCAGAAATGTGCTGTGCATGGAGAATACAAAAAAAAAAAAAAAAAAAGTGAAACCCTAAGGAGTTCACAAAGTTTAGTTATGAAGGCAGACAACAAAATTAACAAATACAGTACATTGTAAAACACACAAAGATGAAGTAGGTGTACAAAATAAGTACACTGATCTAGTTAGGCAGTAGGGAAAGCTTTCCTAACAACCTAATATCTGATCTTAATCTTAGTGTGGGGAGATATGGGAGGGATGTTTCCTTCTAATCTGACCACCCACATTCATGCATAAAGGCATAGGGATGGAAAGAATACATATATTGTATATATGGGCATATATAGTAGGTTAAAGCTTCCTTTGTATTTCTATTACTTAATAATATTAGTTATTGTTTTAATTTTTATTGTAAATTTTCCTTTGGCAAATGAGATGGGACTTCTTAAAATTCCATTTAATATATGCATTTTCAGGTTAGGTTTAAATCTTTTTTTAAGATTTTTTAAATCTTTTTTTAAATCATCTCTAGATTTTTTTTCAGTAAAAGGGCTTTGAACTAGTTCTTGGTTTCAAACCGCTATGATAACCTGAGTATTAAAATTCCATGGCTTACTGATATAAACTGTACAATCTTCTAGTGCCTCAAGGAAATATACATTTATTCTCAAGTATTAAAATGCATGAGAGAATGTACATGTACTACAAATGTCATCTTAATTTCCCTACTTGTTCAATAACTGTTAGAATGTTGTTTCTCAGTATCACTGCCACTCGCAACATTCTGACCAATATTCTATTGGGAGGGTTTATTATCATTTATTTGTAAGAGTCATTCAAGGAAAAATACATTTCTATTCATTGCTACTTCTGCTATGAGATGCTATAGCAAAATTGTTATTGGTCCTTTTCTGTTGTTCCAATGTAGCAAAACAAAGGATAAAAGAAATGTTAATTTCCACAAAATACATACAAAGCTTACTTAAAATTATGCTTTCTAGATGAACTAAAGGGAAATAAATGGTAAGGCAATTCTGTATTCAATTAAGTCATAAGTGTGTAGATCAGATATTATAATTATTGTATAGGAATGTTTTTTGCTGTTTCCACAAGGGTGATATTAAATTGATTCCTGCATCAAAGACATTGCTGCCTGTTGGCTGAATGCAAAGGTTGGTGAAGACAGAATTCTCCTCATCAGCTACAATTCACAAAATTCACTCTGCATCATATCCCTTTACTCTCAGGAGCTTTGTGTTCACCCAGTGCATAAACAAAGTGACCTCACAGACATACAATAAAGTTCCCAAGTACTTCCTTTTAACTCATTTTAATCACATCATTATCTCTCAAACTAGTTCTAAATCCCTGTTGCTTGTCAAATCCATTTTATTAAAATTATATGCAGTCATCATGAATTTAATGCTCTGTTTTTTGGCAACAGTTCTCATAGGAAATTTCTTTACAATTTACGCTACATGATTTTACATCAACTTACACCAATTAAATAATACAAATTTGTATCCATCTCAACAGAATCACAGTATTCTATACTTCAAAAATGCAATTAATTATGAAGTTACTATGAATTTATTGCTAATAAACGTTCATCTCAATTTATATAACTCAAAAATTAGAAGAAAATGTCTTTATCTTATCTGTGTATTTTATTTAATATGTTTGTTTTGTTTATAAATGATGGCATAATTCAAAACCTGTATTTAACTCCTTAAGAAGAGCATCCACTCTTTGAACTCTTGGTAAATCCATATATTAGATGTAGTGGTTTAAATATACATTTTATTAATTTAGTCTTCACTCCAGCATGGAATATTAGTTATTTTGACTACTTTATAAATGAGAAAACTGAGTCTCAAAGAAATTAACTTATTCTAAGTTGTATTTATAAGTAGCAAAGCAAGAATTTGAAACCAGGTCTATTTGATTCTAATGCAACAGCATTAGAATCAAATTCGGGACTAGTTTGTGCTGATAGTTAGCTATGAAGAGTGTCAGTTTACAGGCTGAGAAAGACCTAAGTAAATAATCTGTATTTTTATTTTTTCATCTTAGCCATCTTTTTTTTTTTTTTTTTTTTTTTTTTTAGGTTAAGGTAGAACTCTTGACTAGTTTGGTTGGTTGTAATTCAAAAGAATGAAAGCATTAATTGCTACTGTTAAATCAGAGCAAATTATAATTTCAGTAATAAGATTGTTGACACTAATCTTTACAGCATTAAAATATATTTTACTCTGCTAAAGAAAAAAGATTATTGTGTAAAACAGAGAAAGCCAATTAAACCTGCCAATCTATCCAATCCTAATACAGAACACAATTTAACACATTACATTAAATATCGTTCAGGTTAGATTTAATGATGCCACATTTTAAAAGAAGAAAACTTGCATAATACTGTTCAGTTGGGCTGACCTAAGGTTGATTCTTCTGCTAAATCAAAATGGATGTAAATAGCTTTATAAGCCATGCATAGTCATCACAATCTCATATCATTAAAAATTCATAGATACAAAGTCTTCTAATTTTGTTTCAAAATGACTAGAGCGGAATAAAAATAGCGTATTATATTCGTAAAAATTGTTTTTTAAAATGGGAGGCTAGAACATCTCTAAAATTTTTGATGAGATTATTTTTAACTAATCTCATCAAAAATCAGAAAGGCAGCACTCCACTATAGAATTTTCTAATAATGAAAAGGATGATACAGGGAATGTATCAGTTAATTACTTTAATATCTAAGAGTCTCAGCATAAAAATGTATAACTTCCTAAATGTCACTTGCAACTACTGTAACCCTCTTTCTCCCAGAGAAATAACTACCATTCTGAATTTAATGAATCATTGCCTTTATTTATTTAATCACTTTTACCACTTATGTTTGAATGCTAAACAACGTTTTTATTTTTTTACATATTATATAAATGAGATTATATATCTTCTCCAGCTCAACACTACATATATTTTCTTCTTAACATCAAGTGTTTGAGATTCATCTTTGTTGATTCACACATCTGCAATACAATATTTTCATTGCCAAACAAAATTTCAGTTTATGCCTATCTCAGTACACTTATTTTTTCTATATGTGTATCTTGGTAAAGATGTATAAGATATCATCCAGAGCATGTACCTAGGTATGGAATTATGAGATAGTAGGGAAAGTTCATTGTTAAATTCTGCTAGGTAATAATGAACAATTCCTAAAGTAGTTGTACCAGTTAGCTCACAATAGCTGTTTATGATAATCCCCATTATTTTCTTTTTGAAAAACATCGTTTCCAACATTTGGTTTGTCAGACTTAAATTTTCATCAATTTATAGATGTAAGTGGCATCTCTACGTCATTTTTAACACGTTTCCCTAACTTCTACACATCCTTTTACGTGTTTGTGGAACATTTGTGTAAAACACCTTTTCATGCCTTTTGTTGGTATTTTTCTACTGTTTGATGCTAGTAAATTGTTTATATTTATTTATTTTTTTAATTTCAAAATCATTCAGTTTTCAAAATGAGTAAGCCACATGATCCACTACTGTCTCGCTAAAGAAATTAATTCATTCCCTAACTCTGTCACATATTAAAAGAATACATCCCACATAGCAAATCGTACTTAGTTGAACTTATCAAAGATTGTAAGTGAACAATCTGTTTTAACATATTTTAAAATAAAACTGAACTATATAGCACTTGCTGAGAATTTGCTTTGGATAATGGAATGAGCTGAGAAGCTGCCAATGGATGTTAATAAAATATTCAAAATATATTTTTATATAGTCCCTCCTTTTCCAGTAGTTATAATTTGAAGGAAGGTATAATTCCCTCTGCATCAAAAGCATAATAACCTATACCTATATAAGATAATTTTGTGCTTATTATAGCTATTCAATAACTGTTTCATAACTAAAGGCTAACACACTAACATTATTATGTGAATACATATTATTTTTGTTCTTTATGAGTTATCTTATAAATCCTAGGTATAGTAGGCCCTCCCTGAGAAGCAATATAAGTAACTTGCCTAAGGAAATACAGGTAATAAATGGTAGAGCTGGGTTAAAAGTCAGGTAGTGTGACTTCACTGACTTACTAACCACTGCATTAAATAGCCTTCCATCATTTGACTGGGAGAAAGAAAAAAAATGATTTCCTGTTTTCTCAGGAAAGATTTCTACCAATTTTCAAAGATATTTTATATAAGTATTCTTCTGAAAGGTCTGAAGTAATAGAACAGATATTCATCCATTTGGAAAGTTTTAAGAACATTCAGACGATAGGCAAAAACAGGCAACAGAGCTCAACATCATGTTACACTTTGTAATTACTTTCTAAGAATAACTGCCCAATGGTTGTTTTGGGATATATTTCTTTTTCTATCAAGATTATGCTTTTGGGCTGCTGACAAAAAGAAAACAAACAAAATAATAATAATGAGAAAGAGGAAGAGGAGGAGAAAGGTAAAAAAGGCACTTGGGTCAGTGAGAAGAAAATTGTATTCAGAGAAAATATTTACTATAAACTAAGTTCATTTCCAGCAAAGAGAAATGTTTGCTTGTAAATGTTGACTCAACTTATGTCCTGAGAGATAGAATTAAAACCTGTCACACTCTGTGTATAGGAAGATGTGTAGTGTGAAAATTCTCCTAAGATAAAGCTACCATTAGAAAACCAGAGTGGCCCCAATTGCTCTGTGTCTTTGGATTACTGAAAGGGAAATGAGCTTAAGAAATATATTTTAATTTTGACCAAATATTTTGTTCATGGATAGGTTGGAAAATAGACTAGAGGTTCAGGAGAACACTGTGTATTAATAGAAGTGCTGCAAGAGGCAGGTCAACAGGATTGTTTTATTATAAAAACAGTATAATAGTGGGAAAAAGGCAGTAAAGCAAATCTCCTAGGGTCCACTGTAGCCAATATTTTGAACAAGACCTTTATATTTTACTATACCTCTTTCTTAAAATCCTATCAGAGTTGTTTGACAGTGTAAAGCAATCTAACATTATATGCTGATTCCTGAGCTCGTTCTACTGATACTGTATGCAAGTTTCTATAACGTTTTCAACAAGCACTGGAGTTTGGACAACTCATCTCCCTGTAGGATACCATGAGCTGAAATTCAGGGTATCAGCAGAGTCTTTTATAAGAGCCTATGGCATTTGTACAGAGGAGACCTAAGTGCAGAGAAGTGGGAAACTATTTTTCATTGTGACAGATTAAACCTGTCAATTAAACTGGATTCTACTTTAATGAGTATTTTGACAAATTTAAGAAATCACTCTCTAGGACATATGTTTCTCAGCACCATTATAATGCGCTGCCTACAGCTTACAAATATAATATAAACTTATACACACAATAGATAATGAGTTGGTGTTTCAAATAAAGAATTTAAAAAACTTACTCTCTTTCCAGGAGGACCTGGTGGGCCAGCCTCACCAGATGGGCCAGGAGGACCCTAAAAAATGTGAAAAATACCTTTTAAGCAATTGGGTATTATTTTATGGCTCCCAGCACTGTTCAAACTCTGGACTGAAGCCAACCTGCTTTCTTCATTTCTCCACATCTATCTTTCCTGGAAAATCTTAGCCCTATTTCAGATACCTAAACTTCCTCCAGATATCTATAATTCGAGCTGGTAAATTCATATGGAAAACTTCTTCACAGCTGGAAAAAAGTGAATCGAATTCCTTCTATTTAAAACTTTTTTTAAAGTGCTAATTTATATCTGACAAGCATCCAATAGATGTACTAATTAATAGAATTATATGGTTAATAATTCTATGTATATCACATACAACTGTGAACCATAAATCTATTACCTCAAATTTCATCTTGTGCAACACTAGCATTTTTATTCCAAGGAGCACGCAACATGCTGGGATATGACCCACAATTCTTATCTACACAGAATAAGTCTGTATCTCTTTGACTCCAAGTATCCAGTGGGTATGGCTCTAGAGACAAAGTTATGTTAAGAGTGCAGTTTGTCTTTGACTCCTACTTAAGTTAGTGCCCTCCTTTACTTCCTCCCTAAATAACCTTATGTAGTCAAAGCCCCCTACTGCATTTCCCAAATTAAAAATAAAACATGAGTGCAAAAATGCTGAGTTCATTCTGGTTAGTAATTGAAGTAATTCATGCTAATAATAGGCTGATAACCTAGTTTTCTTCATTTAATCCTTATTTGTGTTTTTAAAATGACTTTCCACTTAACACAGTTGGAGAGATAGTTCAATGTAATATATGACAAAATCACTAGTATGATATGACTACAGTTTTTATTATGAAGGCTTTGCTTATATTTCTTAAATCACATCAAGTAAGAACTGTTCCATGTAAGACTGACTTTAAACTGGAATTCAAATATACCTGAATGTGTACACACATAGCTATGCATTTGGAAGTATAATTATTTCTGATTATTTATTTAAAATAGCTTGAGACTATGCAAAGATTGAATAAAAATAGTGTGCTTACTTACCGGTTGTCCAGGATCTCCATCTTCACCCTTGTCACCACCAACACCATCCTGACCCTATAATGGGCAATAGAAAATGAACCCAGTATTTCTCACTATTAATTAATTTTATCAGAAAAAAAAGATATGATGTATCATCTTAGTCTTTAAGAAAAATTATTACCAGATCAACAAATAAAAGTATTATTATATTCTTTCAGTTGTTTTTTTTAAGGATTATGGTATCTCTCTTTCCATAAAATATATGAAATTGCTATGATATCAAACTTAAAATATAGTATGCTCTTAATATAAGGAAAGGGGAGGATGTAATTAGTATAGAAAGACAGTGCATCCTTTAACCATGAACAAATATGGTGCAGTTTGAGATAGAATTTGCATTTTAGAATGGACTGAGGTAAAAGCAAAAGTCTTGTAACTTTGAAATGATAGTAATGCAGCTACTCAGATAATTAGTATGTACAATTCAACAAAGTCTGGAAAATTAACCCAATGAAGAGATAATAATCATGCAACACAAGTCTGGTAGTCTCCAAATATATGAATTTTTATTCTGGGAGTTGTGATTACAGTTTACATCTTCCTTTTATTGCTGTTTTTGGGGATCCACTGAAGTAATTAAGACTTTAATTATTAACTGGGAACAATCCCCAGCAAAATAATTCCTTTGTTTTTCTATGATACTTACTGCAGGGCCAGGTTCCCCAGGGGGACCAGGATCTCCAGGAAAACCAACAGGACCCTAAAATAATGTTTTTAAAGGAAAGGAAATAAATGAAAAATTTTTATAAAGTCATGATATTCTGAAATTTAAGAGGTAAAAGTCATGGTAAAACCATATGAGAATATCTCTCTTCTTCTGCTAGAATTTTTTTAAAAAATGAAATGATTTGAGAATGCTTTTGAATACATCAAACAATGAAAAGTCAAATTCACCAGCTATGGGCCAAAGTCTCATGATTTCTAGTCTTTCTACGAAAAGCTTCAAGTGGCTTTGACATAGATGCCACTTTAAAGAGAAGCAAGGTCACTTACCGGGTTACCCTTAGGGCCATCGTCACCTGATGGTCCTTTAGCACCAGGCGGCCCAGCAGCACCAGGTGGACCAGCTTCTCCTTTCTCTCCTCTTTCTCCTTTGGGACCCTACACAATGTAAGAAAGAGAATGATTATCTTACAAGCTTTAAATCAGTTTCTTAACCTTAGCATACGAGGTCAGACAATACTCTGCTGTGGGAGCTTGTCTCATGCGTTGCAAGATGTTTAACAGCATTCAGGTCTCTTTTACTTGGATGCCAGCAGTTACCATTCCTCCAAGTGTGATAACCAAAAACGTCGCCAGACATTGCCAAATGTTTCCTGGGAGTGAAATTCACTCTCAGTTTAAACCAATCTAAATTAGAAAAATGTAATGCTAATACAGTTCATAAATGTTTACTCGATGTAGCAGAGTTTGCTGGTTTCTTTTGTGGACAGTCCACTAAAGATATATGCAATAAGCAGCTTATAGTTCTAATGTTCTAACTTATGCTAATGTAATTTTTTTTCAGTTTCTGTGTGAATCAAAATATGCAGAGGATAGGCAAAATTATTGAACAAAAAGGCTCTGCATTTGTGATGATTCTTAACGGGTTGGAAAGTGAAAGGAACTGAATCACAGCTAGTAGTTAAGCTACATGTTTAAAATACTCTGAAGGAAATATCTGATCCATAACACACTACATTGAAAATAAGCCAGCACTTACGCCTGTGCCTGCTTCCCCAGGAGGCCCTGGGTTCCCTGCTTCTCCAGGCTCACCCTATAAATAAGAGATCAAAAGAGTATCATAGCACAGAAACAGTTTCACATTTGTAAAACTTCCCTCAATGATGACCATGACACTTTAAACTACCCCTTAACTCATTATATTATTTAAAAGGCAGTGGACAACTTTGATAAAAAGAAAAAACTTTTCCTATTACTGACCTTAATACTTTTATTTCTCAAGTGGGGAGATAGAACTGGATAAGCTGGATGCTACAATTCTCATCAGTTAGTTAATACCCAGAGCATTAACCCAAGTTACCACCAAACCATACAAAACAGACATTTGCATGTTTCCTAAAAATTGTGTATTTGTGTTGCATCAATATTCATATTATAATTAAGTTTATGGATTAAACAATTTAAAATGTTTTTTACTAAAATATGAATTTACTGTACTAATCAAACAATTTCGTAGTATTTTGATAATCCTATAAAATTTAGTTAGTAGAGGTCTAAAGAGGTCTAAAGTAGAGCTATAAATAAATACAAAAAAACTATTTATAAGATACACATAGATACTTAGATACTAATTAAAACTGCTCTGTTTGAGGATATATATTGGTAGTCTTTATGATCTCCATGTATAGATGTGGATGGCTATTTTATGGCTCAGTGCAATAATGAATAAACCTCCTAACCTAGTAGGCTTCCCTTATGAAAGTCTGTTACTAACTCTTCGCACTTAGAAATGCATACAAATATAATATTCGGTTCAAGTAATCATCCAAGTGAAGTAATACAATACATTCATGTACCATGTTTCTATACAAAATCAGTAGTACTAGAAACTCTGAAGTGAAAATTGTTCTAAATTTTTTAAAAATGTGAGGCCTGAATTTTCTTTATTTTTTAACTCAGCTATTTCCAATATTCCTGGCACAGATCCACTGCTCATAAATTGGTTTGAAATGTATTATATTAAATATAAACATAATTACAGGGGAGAGACTATTTTGTGTACATAATTTCTTATTCTTTGAGCATATGCACATATTTTAACTTCTTGAAATATCTGCATAATGAGTGAAGATATCAAGTACTTTCTAAGAATTCATTAGTATTATTATGTGTAAATTATTTTCTCTCTCAAGTAGGTAGCAAATATTTCCAATTATCTTGAATAAACTTTACAAGTAAAATATTGCATTTACATTATTTTCAAAGCAATGAATCATTCATCTATCCCAGTATGATGGAAAAATATGCAAGTGATATTTTTATGAGTCATTATTCACATCTTTGAAAAAAACTTAAGCAGTTTGCCACTCAAATCAACTGTAAAATGTCCATATTAAATTCTTTATATATGGAATATATACAGTATACTGCATAACCTCAGTTATATGTGAAATTTAAAATAGACAAACTCACAAAAGCAGAGAGTAGAATGGTGGTCACCAGGGGTTGGAGAGTGGGGGCCATGGGGAGATGTTGGTTAAAGTGTACAAAATTTCAGATACTCAAGATGAATAAGTTCTGGAGATCTAGTATATAGCAATATGACTATAATTAACAATATTGTATTGTGTGCTTGAAATTTGCTAACAGGGTAGATCTTAACTTTTCTCATCACACAACCAGAAAATGGTAACTGTGAGGTGATGAATATGTTAATTACCTTGAGTGTGGGCATTATTTCACAATGTGACATGTATCGAAATATCAATTATATGCCTTAAAAATACACAATATTTTTTACATCTTTATTGGAGTATAATTGCTTTACAATGGTGTGTTAGTTTCTGCTTTATGACAAAGTGAATCAGTTATACATATACATACGTTCCCATATCTCTTCCCTCCTGCGTATCCCTCTCTCCCACCCTCCCTATCCCAGCCCTCCAGACGGTCACAAAGCACTGAGCTGATCTCCCTGTGCTATGCAGCTGCTTCCCACTAGCTATCTACCTTACATTTGGTAGTGTATATATGTCCATGCCTCTCTCTCACTTTGTCACAGCTTACCCTTCCCCCTCCCCATATCCTCAAGTCCATTCTCTAGTAGGTCTGCATCTTTATTCCCGTCTTGCCCCTAGGTTCTTCAGATAATTTTCTTTTTTCTTTTTTAGATTCCATATATATGTGTTAGCATACGGTATTTGTTTTTCTCTTTCAGACTTACTTCACTCTGTATGACAGTCTCTAGGTCTATCCACCTCATTACAAATAGCTCAATTTCGTTTCTTTTTATGGCTGAGTAATATTCCATTGTATATATGTGCCAGTATGGACGTTCCTTAAAAAACTACAAATAGAACTACCATATGACCCAGCAATCCCACTACTGGGCATATACCCTGAGAAAACCATAATTCAAAAAGAGTCATGTACCAAAAAGTTCATTGCAGCTCTATTTACAGTAGCCTGGAGATGGAAACAACCTAAGTGTCCATCATCAGATGAATGGATAAAGAAGATGTGGCACAAAAATACACAATTTTTATTTGTCAACTATACCTCAATAAAGCTAGGGAAAAAGGAAATACAGGAAATCTATTGACTATGTACAAAATGTTTTCACATGTACCACATTAACTCATAGTGATATCATAAGAGTTAGAACTAGAAGGGAAATAACTGCATATTTTGTGTTTTTTATTAATCTGTGCATTTTGTTGTTCCCCTTTAATCCCTGTCCACTATAAAGTTAAACTAGATTCTGAAATGATTCCATTTGTTTATTTTTTTTTTATGAGGGAAATAATAGGCGGTGAAGAGACAGGATTAAATAATTGTCAAAAAATAGTACAGATGAACCTATTTGCAAAGCAGTAATAGAGACACAGACCTGGAGAACAAATGTATGGACACCAAGGGGGGAAAAAGAGGGGGTGGGATAAATTGGGAGATTGGGATTGACATATATAAACTACTATGTATAAAACAAATAACTAATGAGAACCTACTGTATAGCACAGGGGAAAAAAAAAGAAGGTACAATCTATTTGTAGGACATATATTAAATTAATCTTAAAAATGCATTCCAATATACACTAGGTGCAGACAAATACTGTTTGATTCCACTTGTACGAGGCACCTAGAATAGTCAAATTCATAGAATCAGAAAGTACATTGGTAGATGCCAAGGGTCAGGGGGTAAGGGGAGTAGGTCAGGGGGTAAGGGGACCTAGTGTTTAAAGGGGACAGAGTTTCAGTTTAGGAAGGTGAAAAATTCGGGTGATGGATGACGGTGAGAGCTGCACAACAATGTGAACATACTTAGTGTCACTGAACTGTACAGTTAAATATGGTTAAAATAGTATGTTTTATATTATGTGACTTTTACCACGATAAAAAACATTAAAAAGATTTAAAGACAAATTTTTTCTACAAAGTCTCTTCATTTTGAGAGCAATGCATTAATATTAAATTCTCTAATATATATATATGAAAATTACCTTTTTTGAGTATTAGAGATAAGTGTGCACAATATAAATAGCAATTACTTAAGATGAAATTAATATTAAATCTATAAAGGTCCCATTTAAAATCTTTGGAAAGGGGATAGGACAAAATCACAAGGAAAGAAATAAAACACTGTAACAAGACTACATTATACAAATTAAATATCTCTAGTATCAATGAGGCTCTACCATGTTTATTCTAAGTAATAATAATTGATTTAAATACAATAATATAAATTCTATGAAGAGTATTGGCATATAAAAGAGGTGCTAGTTTATACATTTATTATTAGTTATCATGTAACTATTTTATCCCATGTTAAGATTAAAGCCCCCTTCAGAAGAGACAGCAAATTACTCTGTATGCCTAAAGTCATAACAGATGTATTCATTCTTAAGGTAATATCCTGTTCTGTCTCCTTGCTTTGAAGAAAACACTAAAGTACAAAATCTATCAATATATATTATATGGAAAACAAGTTAAACTTATTTAAGCAAAGTGCAGCATGACTAAAGTATCTTTGTTTCTCTTTCCTTTTTTTCATTGAATTAGTGACTGGGAATAAATTTTCCAAAATAGAAACGGGGAAGAATTCAAACCAAATCAGAGTTGATGTCAAATATCTGTAATCCACATAATAGTATATTACCCTAGATTATGAAGAAAAAAATAAAATTAGGGTTTCATTTCTATCCTGCTATCACATAGAAACTTTTTTAAACAGAGAAAAAATAAAACTCTGTTTTTTTAGTATAACAAATTTAGATTCAGGTATGTTTTAATTGTAAGAAGTTGAACGCTATCCTGATTGACTGAACCATTCTGTGAAGATTCAAAATTGGCCAAGTATTACCAGATAGGCTTTAAACAAATGGAAACAGTATGGAAAATAAGTTATCCAAAAATCCAAACATCTGGCATCCATGTTTATCTTCAAGGGTAGCACAGAGGATAAAACCATAAAAGAAGCAACTAAAGCACTTAAAACTTTTCCCACTGCACACAAAAGCTTTAGGAAACAAGTAAAATAGGCTGAAAAGGCTATTAAATGGTTTTAGAATTTGCTATATCGGCAAAAAACTAAAATTAGAGGATAGTTCTCACAACTATCTGGTCAGTATTAGAGCCGAAAGAGGATGATGCAAAGGGAAGAAAGAGGAAAGGTGTGGGCCATCTTCATCAGTCTACTGCTATGATACCATTAAACACCAGTCCTCTCTTCTGCTATTCTTTCTATGACAACTGAATTCAACAAAAAAAAGTTCTTTCAATTACACTCTCAACTTATCTGCATTTTTCAACACAAAGCTTTAAATTTAAGAATATAAACCAAGAGTTGATCAATCAAAAAAACTACACTGGGCTTCCCTGGTGGCGCAGTGGTTGGGAGTCTGCCTGCCGATGCAGGGGACACGGGTTCGTGCCCCGGTCTGGGAGGATCCCACGTGCCGCGGAGCGGCTGGGCCCGTGGGCCATGGCCGCTGGGCCTGCGCGTCCGGAGCCTGTCCTCCGCAACGGGGGGGGCCACAGCAGTGAGAGGCCCGCGTAACGCATAAAAAAAAAAAAAAAAAAAAAAAAAAAAAAAAAACTACACTGTTTATGCAGTAAGAATTAGATAATAACTTTCAAATATTTCTAATTTAGTAATTAAGAAACTATATAATAGTTAATCATATAAAATTAATTATAGCCAAAATACTAGAATGTGGGTGTTGAGAAGAAATAAACACCAAAGTACTAGGTTCTCAACCTACTACCTTTCTTTTTCTGAGGGCCAAATACTTTAAGATAAATGAATGAGTATAAGATATGCTATGTCAAAATTTTTGAGACTAAACAACAGAATCATTTTTATGATTAGGATAAGTCTATACTTTTGATATTTATTAACAAAACTGAAGCAAACTCAGGAAATTTCTAAGTTTTTTTTCACTGCATAATATTTTATCGTATGAAATTTAATTTTCATCCCTCAAAACTGGTAAATTATTTTTTAAATAAGCAAATAACAATGTTAATTTTCTTGAAAATTATTTTAAGAAATGAGAATGAATGCATAAATAACAAATCATAGGATCATTTTGACATTTTCATGAAAAGGAAGAGCAGATATTTTAAATAAAATCATGTTCATGAAAAAAAGAAGCTATTCTGAGCCCAGATATTATGGCACATGCCAACTATTTTGAAAAGTACCAAAGACAGGTCATAGTATTAGTAATGAAAATATAACTCCAAATATGATGAACTGAATGATTCATTCTTTTGTAATATGAAGGATTCTTTTCTAGCTTTTAAGTCAACTACATATTTTTTGCTTTTAAGTCAGTTACCAATCTCTTCTGTTTTCAATAATGAATGGGTACTAGAGCCACAGTCTAGTCAAACTTACATGGGTTAGAGTGGATCCTGATTTAGTCCCTTTCTAATAACAAAACCTTAATGAAATTACTGAAATCCTCTACGATTCAGCTCACTTAGCCTAAAAATGTGGGTAATAATAATAATACCATCATCATGGAGGGGCTGTGTTGATTAAAGGAAATAATCCACCACTCAGCACAATACCTGTCAATCAAAAATGTGATATCTCTAAATCACTTTTTCTTTAATTATTAGAGCAGATGAGCTGTAGTTCATATAACTATGTGTAAAATACTTAGAAAGACAGAACTATTAAAAGCACTTATAATACTAGCTAATATTGTCAAATTCCTCAATTCTCGCTGTTTCAAACTGTCTATATCACTGCCTTCCTTACCTTTTCTCCAACACCACCAACTGAACCAATGGATCCAGGGGGTCCTTGTGGTCCCTGTAGTGGAAAAAGAATACAGTTATCCTTGTTCTTAAAATAAAATATAAAATTATAAATATAAGTCCAGTTCGAAAGGGAGAGAAATATTATGCAAGAATATTCCAAGTCATTTGAAAGATGAGACAACATGATGAATTTTATTGAGTTGTCAAATTTACTGGATAGCAAATAATTTAATTATACTAAATTGATTTTCAAATTCACAGAATTTTGAAGATAAGGTAGGAGACTTTCCAACTCTAGTCATGTCAGTTGATACTTGAAACATAATTTCAATCTCTCTGTCTATTGAAGAGATCAGATTTAGAGGATGATTTTGTAAATTTTTTTAGTGGATCAAGATATGACTCTGGTTAAGAATTATGTAATCCATGCAAAAAGCAATATAAACCATCTCTTAAACTTTAAATTACATAGGGTGAATTAAAACCTAAAAGCATTTTTAGTACATCTGTGCCTAATCTATTTTACCCAGTTCTGGTCTGCCAAAATTAAAAGCAGGAATAACAGAAGAGCAATAAAGACAAGAATAAATGACTTGTTCTTTGTGAAAAGGGAAAGTCAAATGGAAACAGAACATCAAAGCCTATAAATTTGTTAATGGTAACAGTAAGATAAATATGGCATTACATTCCTGTAATATTGGAACAGTCAGTCAACAATTAAGCTTGGGGGAGGAAAGCTTTATACAGTTGACAGGAAACATTTTTTACATGGTAAGAGGTGCACATATTATCATGCACATATTACTCTGACATATTTTATAGAAGGAAAATACAAAACTTTTAGATAGTAGATGCATAAATAAAGGCTGTTTGGAGTACAGACCTAGGCTAGTACAATCAAGCCAATTACAACCATCTCCTCAAGCAATAGTAAAAGATAAAGGTTAAATTGGAAACAATTCAGCAACATTGTACAGTTATTATGTGCAAGACAGTATGTTGAACTGAACAATGCAGTTCTTAGAGCTAGTATTTCTAATTCACCAATAAATATTAATATATATTGACTGTAAATTTTGTACCTATATTATATTTGTGAGGACTAGCTCCCTACAAAGCCTTTCTTTTCCTGTAAAATAAAATGGAGTGAGTAAATGATCCTTGAGCTCTTGTTCTCTTAAACATTTAACAGGAGTGTAATTGTCTCCATTATATCTTGACACTACCTGCTATTAAATAATATCTATATAACTTCAAAATAATTAACATATTTCACAGTCTTACATCAGCTCCATTGGGACCTTGAGGACCTCTGGGGCCTGGAGGACCAGGTGGACCCTGTAAGAGATGAATATTAAGGTCTATGAAGTCTAAACTCAAATGCATTTCTGATATTTCATTTTGTGATTAAGAAAACTAAAAGAAGTTTCAGCCTGCAAAATCATAGTCAGTGAAGCATATCATGGTTATAAGTCATTTGTGATGGATACAACATCATGTTAGCAAATGATTATTTACACATAGCTATGGGGAAATTAGAACTGCAGGAAGAACAATTTACTTAAAAATTAGAAAAGTCTATTGTTACTATCTGGTACAATGAAGTCATACAGCTAGAAATATTTTAGGCTAGAATATGCTAGAATGCTAGAGTATAAAAGGAACATAAACTTTGAAGAGGAAATGGTGCTTGAGTAGATTTAGAATTCATTAATTCTATATTTTTATTTGTATATTTTTGCTTTGTTTTTATGTCAGCTCTCATGTTACATATGCTAGAATTGGAATAAGATTAACTATTTAGTTGTCTTCCTCAAACAAAGGGTCTCTCTCTTGGTTGTGCTTTAAGATTACCTTGGGTCACTTTTTATAAAATACTGGTGACCAGAACCCCTTACTTCAAGAATGTATTAATGATTCAGGGAACCATAGCAAGCATATTTAGAGAGGAGTTAGCTATGTAATGATGCTGTTTGAGGTATTACTTAGTTATTTGAATCAGCAATATTTATGTTCTCAGTTTTTAAGTTTATTTTAATAAGAATAATTTATTTGAATAAAATGAAATCTAATATGCAAATATAAAAATATCAAAATATGTATTCTGAAGGAAGCAAAAATTGGGGGCAATGTTTATTGAAGGGAAAGAGCAATTAGGAAATGTATTCATTACATTTCATAGATTTCAATGACCTTGGCTAATTGTTTCCTTAACCAAGGTAGTCCTTAATCAGCAAATATATGTATTTCAAGTTTTTAGTTGAATTATTAGACTTAAACTCAGAGGAGAAAGCCAGAATCAATAAATGCAAATTTTTGTTATAGCATTCTGATTAAGACAGAATTCCTTATTAAATTAAGAATTTGTTTCAAAGTACAATTAATTTTTAATACTGTGTTAACATTTGCTAATTATCTAAATCCTGGGTAACTATTATCTATTATTTACCTGTTTCACATCAAAGTCCAGAGCTAAAGACTAATAAATAACTGAAGCATGTCAGTTTATATACACTTCAACAATAAATACACATAGAAATAAAAAATATATAACAATACATCAACCAAAGAATACCATATATATATAAAACACTACTCCAAAATGAGAAAGAGAAAAGATAGAGAATTAGTCAAGACTGTGGGGGGAGACTTCAATAGCGGCAGATGCAAGTTTGGGTGAGAATCAGGGAGGCATCAATCTGAAAAATCATAGCCTTTAGGGCTACTTTGTTCATACTAATAAACCTTAAGAAAGATGCTAGTAATGTAGAAATTTACAGCATACATCAATTCTAAAACATAAAAACTTACCATGGGACCAACATCCCCATTTTCACCTTTTTCACCAGGTGGGCCTGGCAGACCCTAAGAAAATATAGTAGAAAATAATAAAAGTCATTCATGTATTTAAAATATATATATTTGGCCAATTTCTAATATAGAATTAAAAATTAACTATAAGTTAAATAAGAACATGGAAATTGAGTCAAACTATCATTTGTCAAAATACTTATAATGCAAATATTGACTATATATGATGGAATCTTATATCTACATTCACTAATAAAATTTATGCTTTGCCTAATATACTGTTTGATTTCAGTTACAAGAACTAAGCACATTATTTGGTCTGGGAATTTATGAATACTAAATCATTTTCTCCATCTTTTATGAGTAGTATATGGAACTACCATTGTAAAACTTTTTTGGAAAAATCTTGTCCCAAATTATTTTAGAACACCTTATCCAGGGGAGGATTTTATAGCTAGGTATAGTCAAAACTCTTTCAAAAATAAATATTCCATCCAATATATATCCAGGGTTACAAATATCTTCTGAACTTTTAATCTGTTAATTCCACTTCTGAATCTTAAAAACTCATAGGCCATGAGATCTGATATATTACACTTCCTTTATTCTCTCAATACTTTTCCTTTACATTCATTTGCAGTGTAAGTGCTTTAGGAGAGGTTTTGTGCTACTGAATAAACTCAGAGCAGCTGCACACAAATTTCACCTGGCTCTTTCTTTATGGAAAAATTATTTTACTTCCTCTTGCTCTTCCTAACTAGTTCCCCCATGCAGAGCTGTTTATATTTCCTCTTTCATATCACAATGATACTTTGTACATATTTGAATGTACACTTAAAAACACAATTATACCAGTTGTTTACATACTTATCCTCACTGGGCAGTGCTCTTTCAGGTGTCAATTTTTTATCTCTAACAATAAGCAGAAGGCCAGGGAAAAACTGAGATTTTAATAAAATGTTGAATTTATGATGAATGAATGAATTCTAAGAAAATAAATCAACAGGAAATGCTACATGCAATAAGACGTTTCTTGTAACACTAGCTATGATAGTTAAAATTCTCAATTATTCCAGATGTTTAATCATAAGAAAACATAGTTAAATAAATTTGGTTGTATAAACTAATGGAATATTATAAGACTATAATTATGATACTAATATTCTAAATATGAATAATGTTTATGATAAGTATTAAATACAAATATAAATGAATGTATACTATAAATTTAACTGTGAAATATGTATTAAAATAAGTATGATGACTATTGGACAGAAATAGTAAAAGTGGTAATAGGTTTTAATATGGTAGAATTATGGATTGTTTTAATTTTTAAAATGTTTTTGGGTTTATCATTATGTATATAAATCATACATTTTATACATATTTAAACATTTTTACAATAGTATTTCAGATATAATCTATTTAAGAAATAAAAAATACACACTACATAAGCTCTACATTTCTACTGATATTTTAGTAAAGTTATTGACTTGGTCCTACACACAGTGGCTACAAAGTATTTGACCAAAACCCACACTAATAAATATACTTATTACCTAGTAAACATGCACATGTAAAATAGTTGAAACATAGGTTTCAAAAAGTAATACTTACCTTGAATGGATAGATGATGATCTTTGATATTTTTATTCTATTTTACCTTATCCTGTTATATTTCATTTTTTAATGCTGGTAATAACCCACTAAATTGTTTTTGTGACCTACTAATTCCATATGACTCTCAGTTTGGAGAGAGGGTACTTTACCGAGTGTATTTGTAAACATTTTCTAATGTTCCATATATCCATTTTTAGAGGAAATATTAATTACTGATTTATAATGAACAACGTATACCAGAATGTCATTTATTTTTTTCTCATATATCATTCAGATGTCTAGGAAAATAGCCTATCATATGTACTTCCCAAACAGTTATCATCATCTGATGCTAGCTTCTAGAATTACTAGAGAAGTTCCTAGTAAGTTTCCTGGGAGGAAAGAGCCAGGTACTGTTTCTGATTTTAGCCTGCTTAAAAATTATTTGAAAGAGATCCCTAAAATTTTAGATTCCCAGATCTACAACCTAAGAGATTCTAATTCATTGATGGAGCACATGAACTCAAATTCTTAACAGACAAGTAGATTTTTAACACAGATGAAATAAACATTTCAGTTTAAGTCCATTTCCTTAAGTAGTAAGCATTACAGCTTAAACATAATTAAGTTCTTATAAACACTGTATAAATTAACAATCACATTCCTTATCTTCTGTACAGGTTTCCACCACTTTTAGTACAGAGCGCATCTGATTTGGGATCCCCAAATTGAATGGTATAAAATATTCGCTCATAGTTGTCTTTTACTTCTATAACAAGCCCAGTCTGCATTTCCATCTTTTATTTACACATATGATTATTCCTAATATTAGTTCAATAGAAACCTTCCAATAGAAAAATATTTAAATATTTATTTTTTATGAAGTTTGATTATAGTTCGAGTTAAGACAGAATATTCTTCTTATTAAAATTAATAGAAACATAATGAGTCAAATTCTCTTGTTGCAGGAACTAAACGTGCAAAATTGCACTCCAGTTTTAATCAGTTTTCACATGTCCTACCTCTTTCCTAGGGAGTAATTTATGCATGGAGCGACTCTGTTTTAAGGTCTGTCAATTTAAAATCATTTACTACATAAGTGATGAAATAAAAAAATGAATTCAGGCCAAGAACTCTCATTCTATATGTCTCCTTCATATGCAGACAAATAGTAAACATAGAAATGAAAAATCAAGTCATTTAAACAGAATATTAGATTATTATTATTTCTGTCTATTATAATTGCTAATATCTATTCTGCCATGAAGATTCAATTAAAGTATGCAGATGTGATTGTGAACATGTTAATTACATTCGCATCTTTTCAGATTCCTGATTTAAAGAGGTAGCTGTGGGAAAAATATAATCAATTTTTCAGGGAACTGATTTCTTGAGTCATCCTCATCAAAGAGGACATTTCTTACTCTGCGGAAATGAAGACTTTTTTATGTTTTATGTTAATATGTTATAAATATAAGCTACAAGGCATCTTTTTTAATCATGATAACTAAATTTCTAAATTACAACCTTTTGGATTCAGAATAATCAGTTAACTGAAAAAGCAGAAAATGAGTGGTAATATATCCACTAGCAATCTAATTTTTAATGCCTTGTTGTTTTCAAATACGTGTACTTCTCATACATACTGATATATACTACTCAGGAATGCTTATTTATTATTGTCTAACAAGTATAAAAGGGCTAAACACAAATATGAAATGAAGTTTTTACATTTTCCAAGTTGAAAAATAATTATTTTGGCATTAAAAAAAGTAGAAAATTATAACATCATGTTCACTGGTAGACATCCATTGAGTGTTTTAACAACAATTGTTATGATAATCTAATTATATTTTTACAATATAATTTGTACAATTATATATATAATAAGCTAGTTAATATTAAAAACTAATATTCTATGGCTTTACTTATGAAAATAGAGATAAAAATTAAATTTATACAAATTCAACTTTTACTTACTTTTCCACATCTTCACAAAATTTTGAGTACAATGAACTAGATGATTTAATTTAATCATTTCTAAAATTGCTAATGTGGCATAACTAATATTCACATGGCACCCAAATAGCATTTAAAACAAAATTTTATAATCTTTTAGAGGATCACTAGGTAGGTATTGAATAAGCAAGTGGGAGAAGAAAGTCAGATGTTTCCAAAGTTTGTAGGAAGCAGTTAACCTCACAGGGAAGAGTGGAAAAACAACTCAGAACAGATGTCTACTATGCAATGTTTTGCCTAAGAACCCAGTTGTAAGCCATATTTGAATGAAAATGTTTTAGCCTACAATGTTTTACAATTTAATATTTCCTTCCCTGAAAGTGTTTCATAAAATACAAATTATAATTCTAAATTTAAGAAGTTATTTTAAATGACAAATTTACTGTTAATTTGTTTATTTTACCTATTATTGTTTAACATTTCTTGTTGTTAGTTTCTGTTAATAGTTGCGATTGACAGTTTGCTATTTATCAAAAGGCTTTTAATTTTTGCTAGCCATCTGGAGTACTAATTTTCTTGCTGTGAGATGTGTGAAAGAACGCTTCTAACATCTTGCTTCTGTCACACTTAAAGAAGGTTGTCATTCATTTTCCAAATACAATGAGGATGAAGAAAAGGGGTGTTATACCTATGGTGGGGCTAAATAAACTCCAGAAACAGAAACCAGGGCTGATGCAGCTTCAGAAAAATTAATAATAATTGATTAAAAGCAGTTAAAGTTCAGATACACATTTAAGTAAATCAGTCATTATACTTAAACTTTGTACCCTAGTTCCCAGATAGAAAGAAGGAAAGCTGTTTTGTTTTACAACTTCCAGAAAACCTGGTATGAAAAGTAAGTGGGAATGACAAGGGTGTGCAACTCAGAGAACGTCTTACCTGAAGACCTATGGGACCCGGAGGTCCTGGGAAACCTCTGGCACCTTCATCACCTTTTTGTCCAAACATCCCCTGCTGACCTCTGGGACCTGGCTCACCATCACCTCCCTAGAAAAGACCAATAGAAATGATCACAAACTGGAAGAATCATGATTCTGCTACAAGCCATCATAAAAATGTAGCCATTTCTAATTTAATCAAAGACAGTCTATTTATGTTACCAAGTACAAAGTAAGTTACATTTCCATTATCCGCTGCAAATATACTATTGTTAGTTTTGCTTACATTATTTGATTCTGAAATATGACTGATTTTGATTTTCTCATGTATATCAAGTGAAGTAAAAGTTATTTAAAAAGGGAAAATAATGTTCAAAATTGTCTATGAAGTACTTCTCAACTGTTTATTATCTATCTTCAAATGAAGTCACAGTGTTTTTTGTTTATAAAGATCAGCTTGGTTAGCTACATTAGATAATTTAAACTTGATTTAATGTTAAGCATACAAACTTATTACCACATGAAATAGACTGGTTAGGTGACAGTTCATAAATCTGATCAGAGAATGGTAAGGCTTTAGATTTGCTGAACAAAGAGGAATACTTACAGCAATTCCAGGGGCACCAACTGGACCTTGAAGACCTGGGGGACCAGGAGGACCCTGTGGTGAGATAAAAGTCTGTAATTTTGAAACTGAAGCCAGAGGAGCCTAAGCTATGTAGTGCAGAGCACTTGGTTGATCAAAATCTATTAATCATCTCTACATTTCTTGGGGAAAAATAAAAAGGTTTTGGCATTCAGTGCAGTCAACCATTATTTATTTTACTCCTTGAGACTCAGACTTGCCTACTTGCAATCAATTTTAAATTGGCAGTTATTGAAAGCATTCTCAACTATAATGTTGTGGATATTTAAAAATGGATTTCTATGCTAATATAAATCATGTTGAAGTTTCACACTTGAAAAATTTCAAAATACCAGATTTCTTTAATGAGATATGTATGTGTCAGAAAGAGCACATGAAAATAGCATCCATATGCTATCTTCTAAATGAAAAATAGGATGTGGGGAATTCTATATGACAGAAAGTAATGATATATGAAACCTCAGAATTTTCTTTATATGTAAACACATGCAAACTCAGTATTATATATTAAGTATACTGGAACTCCTTATTTTGAGCAGTAGATTTCAATGGCTTTATGAGTCTTACATACATAAATATTACTTCTTAACTGTCCTTTTTTCCAACATAAATAACTGATCAGGCACTATAAAAGATCCAGACATTAAAGAGTCATTGGATTGGATTGCTCTTTTTCTTAAAACTGCCACACAGTGGGAAGAGTGCTTAAAGCATAGGTTCTGGAGGTATGTGTGGTTCAGGGACCATTGGGGTACCTGAGTCCCTGTCAGGTTTCCACTAGGTCAAAAATCCTTTTCATAACAACTTTAAGGTATTATTTGTCTTTAAACCATATGGTATTCAAACTAATGGTGCAAAAACAATGGAAGGTAAAATTGCTGACGATTTAGTCTCATTCTGTGGCTTTTAGGGTTGGAATTACTGCATTTCTTAACATATAATTTGAAAAGAGGTTTTATTAAAATTGACTGAATCTCAAACTGAATAGTTCCCACAGAGGTAATATAGTAGTAATATTATAATCTTCGGAGAGGTAAGGGAATAGTAATATGAAAAAATATCCATGGTTAACACCAAAAGGAGTTAAATGAATAATGCCCCCTCAATAAGAAGTAGGAAACTTACATTTTCTCCTTTGTCACCCTTGCTGCCTTTTTGTCCTGGTTCACCGATTTCACCCTGTATTTGAAAGATTTGAGTTAAAGTTTATCTCTAATATGTCATACCTGCCATTGCATTGTCATCACTATCATTGTATGATTAAATTTTACTTTAATGTAATTATGTGCTAACATTTAAGGTCACAGTTTAAATTGGAAAAGCCTGCTTCTCACTTTCTAGTATTGACTAATATTGATTTCTAATATTGATTAGTATATAGACAAACAAAAGTCAACTGGACTTTGAGGAATACTGCAGATGGATTTTTAATTCACAAAATCAATTTTGTCTGAAATATTACCAGTATAAACTAATAATGAAAATACATTAATTTATATAAAAGTGTAATTGCACATTAATCAAAAATCAGTTATTTTTCCTCCTAGTTTTCCAACTGCTAAAATGTTGCACATTATCAGAGCACTGGTTAACAAATTTTGTTATATAATTTCACAATAATATTAGAAAATATATTCAGTTCAAACACAACACAGCTATACATTCAAAATCAAGAGCTTAGAATGTTTATTTACAAGTTAGTAAAAAATAGGGAAGTATAGGATTATCAAATATGTATGCAGCTCATTCTTAAATTTTAATTCTGCAATATTCAAGACACCACAGCTAAATGTATACAAGTAATTAAATTAATTTCACATTTATTTCAGAAACATATATATTTAAAAATAGATAAGCAACTTTGGCATCTGTTATTTTTTCTCACTACCATTGTTCTTGTCTTGTTTATATCCTACATACTATTTCCTGGGATAATGATAATTCTCAACCTCTAAAATAAAACTTTTGAGCACAAGGAAGCTGTATTGAAACTTTGGAAAAGATATCTTTAGATTTGACATCTAATCTTAAAAGAGATTATATCCAGGATTCTTAAGAAAAAAATTATTTTTCACAGGACGCACTAATATGAATAAAGAGCACTCACCTTGTCTCCATCCTCTCCCGGGGAGCCAGCAGGCCCAGCAGGCCCTGGGAGACCCACAGGGCCTTGTACTCCATCTCTCCCTGCGGGGCCTTGGGGACCTTTTTCTCCCTGCATTGAAAATCCAGCAGGTCATTACTTTGCTATAAGAAACCTATAAATTAGCTATTGTTACAATTTTTAAGTACAGCTACAACAGTCATACTCTGGCTTCCATATCTGACAAGGAAATTGCTTTGATTTTCCCCCAAAGTATATTTTCCCAATATATTGCTATTTCCTAGTAGCAAATGATAACACAAAAGATCTCTATATTCTTTCGTGACTAAGAATACTAACACTGGTTAACAATTTATGAATCTCAAGTTATGGGTCACAAAAACAATTAAGACTCAACTTGGAATTTTTCTTTCAATCACACATTTTCAAATCAAGCATTATATATTGATAAATCAGATGCTCGATGTTTGTGAGAACTCACTGACCCGTTACTCTTTCTGTGCTACTTGTATACCCAACTTTATAATATGCTTTATGTGTAGACTTTTTCTATTTTTTAACGATGTTTCATGAATTTTTCTAGATTTTGATATTTTCTTTCATTGCTGCTTTTACTGATTCAAAATGACAAGGCTGTTAGCTTTTTAAAAATTTTTGTTTACTTTTAGACAATGACATTATTTTCCTCTTTTTAAAATTTAACTATATTGTGTAGTTTAAAAAGTATAGGCTTGAGGGCTTCCCTGGTGGTGCAGTGGTTGAGAGTCCACCTGTCGATGCAGGGGACAGGATCCCACCAGCTGCGGAGCGGCTGGGGCCATGAGCCATGGCCGCTGAGCCTGCACGTCCGGAGCCTGTGCTCCACAACGGGAGAGGCCACAACAGTGAGGGGCCCGCGTACCGCAAAAAATAAAAATAAATAAAAAATAATATTAAAAAAAAGTATAGGCTTGATAATAAAGATGGCAAAAAATCCTTTCAGAGCTTAAATAAGTGATTTCCTAAAAGTCAAGACTTCATCAGTTCTGTACAAAGTTATTCCTGATTGCAGTTGGTGGTTCTATCTTTTCTCCCATTACACAAATTGGGAATCCATGTCATTAGTTCCTGCATTTACATTATCCTGCTCCCCACCCCTCTGTCCCTCACCACCTCCTGTCCCTTTACGATGACTAAGTTTTATCTCTTGAATATATTTACTTCTCTTTATCTCCACCATTAACATCTTACCCCAAAATACTAGTAGACTTCCTCTCAACTATTGTAATGTTTCCTTCTTATCTCACATCTATTCTTACTTCTAAGCTATCCTCTGTGCTGCAATCAGAGAGACAATCATCTTACCAACATTCTTTATAGTCAATTTACTTGTTTACCATTCTTAAGGTAAAGACCAAGCTGCTAGTGTGGTCTACCATTACCTGGCTCCTACTACCTATGGAACAGCCTCCAGCCTCCCTTGCCCTTGGTCTCTATATTTCAACCCATGTAGATCTTTTTTAGTTCAACTTGATGCCATACCCTTCCTGTCACTTGGCCTGAGCACATGTTGTTCACTTAGCCTGGAATGCCCCTAGGAGGACCCTCCACTTAGTTAATTCCTCCTTGTCTTTTACATTCCATCATCAACGTCCTACCCAAGGAAAGGCTCTGATTCCAGCTTAGGTCCCTCTGTTATAAGCTGACATACACCAGTACATTTCCTTATATCATTAGCCAGAGTTTGTAATTATACAGGTACTTAGTGATTCTTTGCTTATTATCTAAAGCCCCATCAGACAATAAATTGTGTGAGCGTAGAAGTTGTCTGATTTTGTATTCCATTGTACCTTGCTGGCCTGTGGCCCAGAGTAGCCACTTAAGGCTAGTTAGTTAATTGCTTAATGACAACAAAAATAACAAAATGTCTATAAAACAAAGTTAACAAGTTTATTACTTCATTGGGTTCCATACGATCTTATTGTATTTTTCAAAACTATGCCATAATTATCATTTAACACATACCTCTGATGTCACACTGGAGACCTTTTATTTCCTTCAAATTAAATATTGCAATGTCTCAAAACTATCTCCACTCATAAAATGTGCTGTGCTATTCACAGTGAATGTCACTATTTTGAATACATGAGCTGATTCAGATATTTCTCCTTAATTTGGATTTCCTTGAGAGACTGAACTCCAAAAATCAATCCTTTTATATGAGAGTATCTGTAAATAAGACAGATTAATTCTTAACTGCCTTCATTACAGTACACATAATCTCTAGCCAGGAATCACCTGCTGTTTATTTCTTCTGATCTTGGTCTGTGTGGAATCTATACCAATATAGCAGATTTATATTTGGGTTTAGGAAGAGGTAAAAGACTTTGCTTAACATCTTAGCCAACGTCTCCATCAGTTTTTACTAAACGTCTGCATGGAGGGTTATGGGTATTTTCACCCAACATTTCTATAACCATTTGGTGCTACCATCCCTAGATAGATAACTTCTTCAAAAGTACTACCTAATACTGTGTCCAGCACTTAGTTGCTCTCAATAACTATTTGTTGAATAAAAGAACAGTGGAATGAACACCTTGGAGTTTTTGTTGTTGGTGGGAATAACAGAGAGAACGGGTGGGCAGAACATTCTCCTCTCCCTCCCTCCTCATAATACCACCAATCACCAACAAAACCTGGGCCAAATCTTATCTCTGAAAAGGGCTTCTGTCAATAATTTCTCCTCTATATCACCAAAGTAATTTATTATCATTTTCAATACTTTTCCATATTCTTGTCTTTGTTTCAATATTTTACTTTTTCTTCATAAAGTCAAGGCATTTAAAACCCAGCCTTCAATTTATTATCTTCAGAGAATTCTTGGCTTCTCTAATAAGTATATTCTCAATTGGTATGCTAAAGCAATGCATATCTGTTTTCTCTGTATACATTCTTCATTGTGTTGTGCCAATAAACCGGTGCCCTGAATTTTTGAATGAACTTGTATGAAAGGGCCTGAATCTATATGTTTTATATCCCCTCCCAGTGCACAGTACACTATAAAAGTTTTATGGACAAATCTTTAGTGTCTGAGATTGGTTGGAAATTATAGAAATTGTAAGAAGGAGCCAAAGAACAATTTTTTATAGTTGTCTTTTAACATCTCAGAAAATAATGTCTAAATTTTCAACAAATTTACTAAGCTGGAAATACATTGCTTTAAAAACTTCTCAGCAATTAAAAATGCTTTCTCTGTCACCAAAAGATTCTAACCACAGGTGATATGGTCCTATTCTAATATTCCAAATGTGTCTAAAAGATAGTAGATTACAGAAAAACAGTCACTTTAATTTGGAAATACTTAAACAAGATCACAAACAGTAATGTCAATGGACAATGAAAGCAACTTGCTAAATCTCACTCAACTTGCTAAAACTAGGTCCTTAGTGATTAAAAGGTATTCTGAAGATTATAGGCTTAAACTAGATAATATATGTCAGAACTTACATATACACAAAAGTATTGAACTTGTATTTTTTGCATACAATGATCAGCAATTTTTATATATATTTACTGAACAAGTTTGTGTTTTAACCTTGGAGGATGAGAGAATGCTTTAGTTGTTTTAGAAAATTAATATGATTAAGTGAAAAGCAGGAACAAAATTAGGGGAGAAATCTTGATGATGAAACTTAAACCTAATGAACAGAATATATCCATAATTATTAAATAAATATAAGATAAAATAATTGACCAGATGTTTTCCACCTCTTTCACTGTAGATCAAAACTCAAATCACATGAGAAGTGCAGCCTCTATGCGTTTCACTTACAGACCATGAAAGTGATTGGAAATTAAGTTGTACTACAAGAGGAGTGAAAAGTGAACACTTTTCTAATATAAAGCAGCAAAGTATGGTTTTAATCAAAAGTCCAATTTTATCTTTCAAAAGGAACAAACTCAGAAGCCTTTCACATTAATAATATCCAACTCCCCCACAGATATTAGGGTTTCATAAAATGTGGAAAAATGTCATCTCATTTAACGAATTTGAAATTTTCTGTATTATAAATATAAAAATAAGTGTGTTTATATGCCAGGCACATATGCAGAAAGAATGCAGTGGACTATGAAGAACTAATATCCTTGAATAAAAAGTAATAACTTATGCAGGATGACAGTATAATATATTCCTCCTTGAAATTACTTACAGGAGCACCTTTCTCTCCAGCTGGACCAGGGGGACCCTGAGGTCCTGGTCGCCCTGGCAAACCAATTGGACCAGCTGTTCCTGCTGACCCACGTTCTCCTGGTGAGCCCTAGCACAGGGGAAAAAAGGTATTTTGTTATTAATGATGGGAAAAGTTACACTTAAGAATCACTTATTTAGTTGTGAAATCTTACAGTTTACATAACATAAAAGTCACTTTTAGGCAATTTTAAGATCTCAGACAGGAACAGTACCCACAATTTAAAAGATTAAGTTCTAGCCCCAATATTAAGCACAGATGCTAAAGTTAAGAAATACTGATAAGAAGAAAAATATTTCAAAATTTTATATCTTTAATATTTTACAGATGTTTTCTCTTTTCATTTAAGTGTTCACAATTGTTCACGATGTTTTATAAGACATAAATCCAAGAGTACCTTCCTATACAATTTTCTCCCTGTATTATTCTGGATTGGCATGATACACTGTCTAGACTGGCATTTTTCAAAGTGATTTCTGGACTTCACCTCAAACTTGCTGAATCACAATTTCAAAGTCCTAAAAATGAGTTCAGAAATTGTCATTGCTTTGAGGTACAAATATAATTTTTTACATAATAAAGTTCAATAATCACTATCCCAGAGCTTGGACTTTTTCCTGAAAATAAGTCCTTAAATTTATCTTAGAATTTTGTAGGGACCATTGGGTTTTATTATGAACACTAACTAGATAATTCACATTTGACTAGGTACGTCCAATTGAGCTTCAAAATAGAGGCTATATATTTTCAATTAGTTTGCTTAAAAAATACCTAATATGTAAAATTTTAAAAAGTGTGGATACTGCCTTCATATTAGTTATCTCTATCAACAATTTAAGAAAACATTATTTAAAGCAAGAATAAAAGAAATGCAAATGTAGATTTACTAAGTCATGTATAGGTCAAAGATAACCTATTTACCATTTCCAATTTTATTTATTGAAAGATAACAAGAATATTGTCTTTGCATTAGATTCCTAGATGGGTGGCTAAGTTTTAATTTATTTTCTTTCAGGATTGAACTAATGTGAAATATTAGAAAATATGATTATTAGCAGCTTTCCTTAATAATTAAGAAGTCTAAATAATAACATCATCATTTTAAAACTCAAAGAAATGATTTATAAAAGCTGGAAAATATAGTACTGTCACATTTATCTTCTAATATTACTTTCCCTATGTAATTAGAAGTCATTTTATTATACAAATATGAATTATTGACTTTGTTCTAATTTCTATTTTTATTAGCTAGAGAACTAAATATGAACACAAGAACAATGATAATGACAATTTGTATTGATGTAGTGCTTAAGAGTTGTGTGAAAAATAAATTTTTACCAATCATAATTCAAATACTAAAGAAGAAGAGATTACAAAGGAAAACTTCAGTTAGTATTTTTAAAATAATAAACATCTGTCCTCTGTCAAAATGTTATTTTTAATTTAATAATATTAAAATATTTTATGCAAAAGAGTCAACCACAAGTAGTGTGACTGTTAACCAGATGGCAGACTTTGGATGAATGATTCCAGAGGCCAATGCAGAAATTAAAAATGAGAATAGAGTCCTCTGGGTGCATTCAAGAAGTGCAGCCCTAAAAGTTGAAGGCATGCAAAGATTTGTCTCTACTTAGCAGAGACAGCAAAGAAAGAAAGGAAGCCTGGAGGTTGAGGAGGAGGGCAGGGGAGGGAGGAAGATGGACAATGAGAGAGAGAAAGAGAGAGAGAGAACAGAGGAGGAAGACAAGGATTAAAAGGAGGAGAAGGAGAGCAAGGATCCTGAAATTGAGAGGAATGCAAAGAATTCTGAATTACAGAAAAGAGAGAAAGAAAAAGTTCAGTAATGAAAGCACTCTTTTTTGGTGTAAGTATAAACAGAAAACAATATACAGTGTGACTAGGGTGATTCTGTTTTATTCGGGTAAACACTATCATCCCTAAAGATAAATCTCTAATATCTGAAAATCTGATTTCTTGAGGATCAGTGTGCATACAAGGTGGGTGTGTTACATTTTAATATTTTACTTGTAAAATCTCACAAAAGCATTACTACCCATTAGTGTTATCAAATCTAAACTAAGCATCCAATTTAAGGGCTGAAATATTTTATTTGTAATTGATGACACAAAAGGAGATGCAATTTTGATATGTCAGGCCATGAAACCTTTCTCTTTGATCCTGTTTTAAATTTAAACCCCAACTTTTCAAAGACTACCTGAGGAAGATATCATTTTAGACTGTGTTGAGCTTGACAGCTATGAGACCAGAATGATAAAAGAGGAAATTCACTAGAAAACAGATGTGTATATTAAGAAAATTTATTATTTTCCAACTATTGAGTCTACTAAATAACTATTGTGCTAAGTACTTTACAAATGCAATATAATTTAATTCCTGTACGACTTGTTTACTTTTCAGGTAAAGGCGGCCATAAGGCCCAGTGTCTAGCTCATGTGCCCTGATTCACACAAAGTTTCTTCCTGCAATACAGAGTACTTCATAAATGGTGAAGAAAATATTCCCTGGTTGTTTGTACCACAATAATTCACATATATTATGCTAAATTTTAATAAGTAGAAGAAATAGAAGCCATTTAAGACCACTTCTACCAGAACAAGCTCACATTGGTTGAACACTTTCTAAAATGAGAAAACTTAAAAGAATTAATGGCAATGCTTATCTTCTTTGTCCAAACAGTCATTCTCTGACATTCATACAGTCTAGATATTTTTGATAACAGCATGCTCTGCAGTGATTTTATTTTATACATCTATAAATGAAAAGTGAAAATCTCTGATGATACCTACTGATTAAGCACATGCTGTTATCAACATACAGAACTTATTTAAATATTCCCAGGTCAACTTTTAAGAGTAAGTCTTATGAATCCTTTAATCCCAATTGAATCACTGAAGAAATTCCATTAAAAATGAAAATTTAAACCCGATATTAAAAAGAGAACACATTTAACAAAAATATAGTGAGACTAATCTCTTGTGACACTGATTGGGAATACAAAATGTATTATGGCAGCAGCCTTAAGAAGCTCACACTGCAGATACATTTTTTTCCATAAAGGCTAGATAGTTATAGTTATAGAATTTATTGCATTGTCCTATAACTGGCTATAGTGAAGAACACAGGGCTTTATATTTGTCAGATAAGTGAACAATTACATCTAAGATGAACCTGTTTGGGTTTAAACATAGGTTAAATGGATAATAGTAGGCTCACAAAGGTAAAATTTTTGCTTGTTTTTTAAATTGATCTTCAGCCCTCTGAGTACTTACTGGCACATAGCAAGCCCTACGTAAAAGTGTGAACTGTATGTGTGATCTTTTCCTTCTCAGCACTGAAACCAGTAGCTTTCCCATTTTGAACAAACTGATTAACTTCTATTTGGCTCTATTTTCTCGCCAACAAAATAGGAACAGAAATAATTTGCCCTCTGTTTTTTTCTGATATTATTGTGTTGATACATCTAAAGTCTGTCCTAAAATATGAATGCAACAGATGTTGGAGTACTGTACATGAACAGCTACATACTTTAAAAGTAGATATGCAATCTCAAATGATTGCAGAAGTTAAATTTTATAGGAGAGAAAATTAAGATCCAGAATGTGTATGGTATATCTAAGGCCATGCCGTTAAAGAGTAGAGCTTTTCCCACAAAACAGTATTTTTAATCCTAATTTAAACTGTTTACATACTCATCTCTATAGCAATGATAAATATTTTACCTATCAAAAGTGCTTAACTGGAAAGAACTCAGAGAAAAAGAGGCTAAAAACTATAAAAATATTTCCCCAAGTTATGATTTAAATAGCAATGGACACTAGGTAAATTAAAAGTTTTCTAAAGGTATGTATGGAATTACAGGAATTATAACAATCATAATATCATGAATTATTCTGTTATTTTAATACTAAACAGCAACCACGATAGGTCACTTATTTTCAACTGAAGTTTGGACATTTACTTATTTTTAAAAGAGAGGAATTTACATTTTTATAGTTAGTGACCTCTCTTTAAGTTTATGTTAGCTTTATCCTCTTCTGTAGCCCTTTTCCCTACACCTTGCAATGGTAATAAAACACAAGTCAATAGCCTCAGTTTATTTCCTTGAAGCAATGAGAATAGTGGTTATTTCTCTAACTCTTCACACACAGGAGAACCCCAGATAAATATTTTCTGTTATATTCACTGGGTGTTTCATATTCTGAGAAGCATTTGTAAAGTAAAGGAAAGAGGTAAACAGAGAAATCATCTCATCAGCTTTCAATTAGAAGGCAGCCCACTAGAGAGAGGAAAAGAAACATAAACACAAGTCCTTATGAACAGAGCTATACAAGTAGAAAGCAAAAAAAGAAAAAAGTCTGCCCCTCTCTTTGTAAAGCCAAGTTGACCTTCGTGGCAAAACTAGTTTGAGGTAATTCTCACTCTGCAGATTACATGTATTTGAGATCAGATAAGCTGAAAATTCAGATAAAATATCAAGCATTACCAGAGTTTAAAACATAAATTCTGAATGATTAAGTTAAAGTCCTACAATATTTCAGTCTTCGGTCACTGATCCCACCACCAATCTCTCTACATGATTCATCCTGATTGGATGTCATAATAGCCCCCTGAGGTCTAACCGGATTCCAATAGAGAAAGTGTGCTTTAATTTTAAAAAGAATAGAATATGACCCAGTTAGTAAGTATAATCCTTCTAAAAACTTTTCCAGCTCCTTGTTTGAGAAATAAGAAAAAAGCCAGTGAAAAGAAGGTTCTCTGGAATGGGATGTGGACAAATAATTAGAAGAAATAGGAATTATGATAAGAAGGGCATATAAAATCCTAAGGGAGAGACAACAACAGGAAGAAATAATAGCACATAAGGAGGAAAAGAGAGAATCATCAGGGGACAATCATGAAATAGGAGTCATAGGAAAGGAATAAAGACTGATACGTTGCACAGTTGTGAAATCTTGGACTTTTACCTTTTAGCAGCTATGTGCCTGCCCCCTCCCCATATACATTCACCATATTAACTTCCACTCCTGGGGACGGGGAAGAAATGTGGTTGTAAGGATAGAGGGCCTTTACCAGCACACTATTTTATTTTTTTAAATCTCCTTATTTTTAGAGAAATAACTGTTGGCAATGAGGAGATTTTAAAAAATTATTATTATTATTATTTTATCTTTTGGTCACACCGGGTAGCATGTGGGATGTTAGTTCCCCCACCAGAGATCGAATCCATGCCCCCTGCACTGGCAGCACGGAGTCTTAACCACTGGACTGCCAGGGAAGTCCCCGAGGGGCCTTTTTTTTTTTTATCAGAAAAAGCATATGAGGGAGAGATTATTCAGGGAATACATTTTCCTTGATTTTGTTTTATGAAAATATAGGTGGTAAATGCAATCTGAGAACTCGTTTGCATAATATATTTGTATATACTGTGTTAACATAAATATAAAATGTTTACTCAGTTTGTGTTCAACATATGAGAAAAACGCTGTGTTGCCTTCCTCTCTTGCTGTTCAGCCCCTTGCTTCTTCCTGCCTTGCATGTGTGCATCAAGACACCCACTTAGCGAGTAAACCCCCTGAGATGAGAAAACATGCCCTGCTTTGATGGGCATCTATTACCAGCTTTTTTGTACATCATCACGCATACAGAGAACGCTTGGTTTTTGCCAGATTTTAGAAGCCCAAAGTCACAGTATCCTGTTGGGATAATTTTGTTTGTCTTCAGCAGGAGCACTAAAAACTGTTTCTCAATATACATTCACTCCGGGTAGCTAGACCTTCAGAGAACTATGACATTGAGATACCAATTCTTTGCTAAGAGGACTAAGACAGTGATGAAGACTTCAAGACTAAGTCTAACCCATGAAAAACTTGCTTTTCATAGATCAAATTGATTTTTATTTATATCTTTAACTCCAAACTAATTCCTTCAGGGAAAATACATTGTTTTCACTTCGACTTCTTTGTTCTATCTTTTAATATATTACTCATTATTTAATATGTTATTTTATCTATTCCACATCCATCATCCTCAGTAAACCATAAGCTCTATGCAGGAAATGTCCATTTAATGAATCTATAAAACTCCAGCTTAATAGATTGTCTGGCGTATTCAGATATTTATTTAATTATAGTTTTCCATAAAAAAAGACTTACAGCAGCTTGCAGGGAAGACATAAATAAAAGGTAATATAAATAAGAAATGTTAGGTAAGAAATGTAAAGAAGCAAGTAACTTTTTTATTGGCAAAAAATAGGACTAACAATATTAGTAATCTAAAAATGCATACTAGAGACCAAGGCTTTTCCCAAATGCAGGTCATGATCCATTGATGGTTTATGAAGTCAATGCAATGGGTCTTGTACAGCATTTTTAAAAAGTAACTCTAATAAAATAAAGCAGATAATATTAAAGTACATTATATGTACTTTTTGTATAGAGTTGAATGCAAAAAGTTACAAAAACAGTCAAAAAGCAAGGAGTTATCTTCTCTACTGTGTCCCAAATTTGACTCCATTATTTCCGTAAGCCATGACAAAAAGAGAAATTTAATTTTCGTAACAGTTGAAAGAAAAAAGAAACCCAGCTAACTGCTCAAGAAACTACAAACATTTCTAATGCTATTATTAGTAAGAGATTTCTTCTGAGGATACTCATAATAGGAGCCTTGCATATAAATCTCCCATATCCTCAAATAGATACTTTTGGTTGATTCAACTCTACACGTTATAGTTTCTCTAAATACAAGCCAATGGCATCATAGCTAGACCTATCAGAGTTCAATAAACCCACTTCTATAGGCTGTCATAACAATGTGATACAAACAGTCTGGCCTATGTTTCCAACTGAATAAATTATGAATAAAAAGAATAGATGTTAAATATATTTATAAATGTATACATGTACACAGGTATAGATGGATGACTATTAAATATATTTTGCTCTGTATGGGCCAGAATATATTGAAAGGGTATAGTGTCTGACGTGCATAACTGTGACATGTACACACTTTACAAATCTCACTGTGACATCCTATGCAATGAGGGTATTTATTATTTCTCTAGTATTCCAGAAAGACAGCACAACTACTCTCCTTAAGAATTGTATTCTAAGGAAAAATATTAAGGATTCAATAGTATACTGGAAAATATTTATGGTCATTAAGGATCTAACTTGTACATCTGTTTAAGCAGTTTAATCTTCAATTCATTCAAGTTAAGAATGATTATAAAGAGCACATATAGGAATATTAAAGCCTAGTTAGCTGTAATATTAGCTCCTCTAACTCTTTTCCTATTGACAAATTTTTCACCAAAATAGAGAAGGATGAAGAGGACTTGGAAAACTGCAACTGAGAGAGACAGAGAGAGAGGGAGAGAGAGAGAACGTTAGGCCAATGTCTACAGAGTAAGAGATACACATGTCTGGAAATGGGTCTATGTAATGTGCTGTGGTGTTTCGTTTTCAAAGGACTATGAACTTGGGCAAGTTGTTTGCCTTCTCTAAGTCTCAGATCCCTTGCCTTTAAAAATGGAAAGATAGTATCTACTGGGCCAGGTTGCAAGAATCAAATAAGATAATAATTATAAAGTTCTTAGCATGAGTTGAAAGACTAAATACTCTTAATAATTTCCTTTCCCTTTTCTACTTCCTTTACCATCCACATCTTTCTTTACATTTTTTCCTTAGAGAACTCATCACTTTAATAGTTTTTCCTTCGTATGCATAAGTGCTGAATCTCTATCTATCACTCTCTGTTCCTGTGAATTTTAGTCCTGCACTTACCAATACTTGGTAAATATCCCTAAGGTAAAGTTAATATGAGATTGATACAGACTCAGGAGTTCTACAGGATATGCTTACACCTTTATCCTTATGCATTACAATTTCATTGTCTCTCAGCAACTGACCAGATATTTTCCTCTGATATTTCGCTGTCACATCTTTGATCAACATTGCAAAATGGAACATGTTATCTTTCTTGCCAAAGAAGTCAGCACTCCTTATTCTTTGTTTTTACTCTCAGTTGCAAGATAATCCCCCTAAGTCTTTAATTTAAAAAAATGACAATTAACATGAACAAATTTTCTGAATAAATTATAGTTTACATCTAGAAAATCAACAACTTTTGTTTTAATCTTGGTAATTTGGAATTAAAAAAATCTCAAAATCAAATTTCACATGCATGTAATTGCTTTAACTGGAGTAAACTGAGGCTTGTTTAGCACTTGTTATGGAGTGGGAGTCATCATCATGAACCTCTTTATTATATTTTACAGCAATTACAGCAATAGCATAAAGAACTAATAAATGTGGATGATGTCTTTCCTTTTAGTGGTTCCTTTTCCAACAACTTTGAGGAAGAATTTTAATTGGTTGATGTCTACTGAATTGGGTATGTTAATTTATTGTAAGAATAGATTCTAATTCCAAATAAATAAACTCACAGTCAGCATCTGTGGAACATTTCTATTAACAAAGGTATAAAAGCCTTTTAAAATCTTTTGTGACTACTAAGAGGCTTTGAGCTTTCGTGTGAGAGTGTTTTGTGTTTGTCATTGTTCCTGACCAGGTAAAACTGACCAGGCACCACTAAATTGTCATTCCCCCAAGGACACAAGCTTGAAGTCATCATTCAGTTTTCATCTTTCCTCACTGCCCATATCCAATCTTAGAAATAAATCCTATTATCCTGCCTTCCTAGTGTTTGTTCCATCTGCACCGGCCTTTGACTTCCCACTGCACTATCATTGGCTCACTCACATTATGACATTGATCACTGACCTTTTATGCTCAATGAGTCTCTCCCATCTCTGATATGTATTACACACTAATGATAACTTTTTCCCTAAAACTTTATTAAATTTGTTTGCTCCAAAAAACTTTGTTTTTTTACTCCATTTACTCTAAAAACTTCAAATCTTCAAATTACTTCAACTTGGCATTTTAGAGCTTCAATAATCATATGGCACAATATATTTCTGCTTTAGCATTATATTATGTAAATACATAGCAGAGTACCTGGATCCTAGCAAGAATTCATCACACTTTAGTCCCTCTCCCAAGGTGTCACACTTTGATAAGACCAGATGTTCCCTAAACACCTTATCCCTTTCCTAGTATCATTCTCTAGATCTTAATGATTTTGTAATCCTCTATACTCTTTGAAGCCAAGTTCAAGGGCCACCTCCTGCATGACCCTTTTACTGATTCTCTTCTCTTCCCCTGCCCTTGAATAATTAATATTTGTTGTTTGTATATCATTAGGCATTTAATCACTGACTGTCTTATAGTGCTATTTGGTCTTTGGTGTGTTTCTTTTCAAAATTGTTTCACTTATTTTAAGTCTTTCAGAGGTATATCTTCTGTGGAGCTTAATTGTATACAGGGAAGTAAGTAGTAATTGCCAAATAAGTGGTTCTTGATGCTAAATGAATAAATATTAGATCTTTTTGATCATATTTACTTTGTTCTTTCACATGTAACCGGATAATTGTTGAGTAATATTCTATTAAAGTATATCTGTATCTCCTGGGCATATTATGTACCCTACAAATATATTGATTTCAACTGTCCAAAGACCTCAGATAACATTGTTTGCTTGGGTCCTAAAAAATAACTTTAAACAATTTAAATGTTGTGCTCATGATTCAGGTTTCACAGATGCAATAACTATTGATCTCAAAAAATGCATCCATATTCCAAAATAAAATTCACTTTAGAACCTGAAGTTCTGGATAAATAGATTGCATTGCACTGAAAATTTTGAAGATTCTATCTATGCTCAAATAAGCACTTCTGTCTTATTCAACTATTTTTTCCTACTCATGCTACCACCACTAACTTAGCTGGGTATCTTAAAATGTTCTATATAATTTTATGAATACCAAATATAGTTATTGAAAAGTCTTACTTTTCTTTTTAAAAAATCTTTATCAGATATCCATACCCACCATAATCATTGTAATGACATTTGTATGATCTACAGATTAAATATAATGTTAATCAATCTACCAAAGATTATATTGCTATGTTCTCAGTATTATTTATGCTATATACACTTTACTCCAATATCAGGATGTACGATAAATTTAAATAGGTAAATATGGAATGATTATATTGACAGCACTGTGCTGTGAATATAACCAAAGTAACATAAGGGACTCACAGTCTAATGAAAGAGACAGACAACCAAATATATTCCAATGCAATTTCTAAAATGCAAATCATAACAAAGAGCACAAAGAGCAGAGAAATTTCACTAATATATGAAATGGAAGCAAATTGTCCAAAGATGACCTTATAGAGATTTTAACATTTAAGCTTGATCTCTACGGATGAGTAGGATTTTTTTCAAATAGAGAAAGGAAAAATGGGGTTTCCTGGAAGAAGAATAGTATAAACTATATTCTCTGCAAAGTATAAAGATTGTGGTAGTATGATAAGCAAAAAATTCAGTGCATTAAATTGGGTAGAATTAGAATGTAGGCCTTGAGAAAAATAAAATAGACTATAGTGATTGGGATCAAATTTTGAAGAAACTTATAAGGAGTTTGGTTTCCAAAGACAGCGTGGAACCATGAGATATGTATAAGCAAAGCAATGGAAGAGTTAAGGTTGTGTATTAAGCTAAAATTCTACAATCAGTGGACAAAACTAACAGAAGAGGGTAAGAAAGAGAGTCAAGGAGATAAGACACTATTAAGCAAAGAGGGAAAGGAAAGAGTCTGAACAAATGTGGTGGTAGTGGAAATGAAGAAAAGGGGACAAATTAAAGGAATATTTTGGAGGTGGAACTAGTATGACTTCAATATGTTATATAAAGAAGTTGAGATGCAAGTTAAGGCAACTTTCAGCTTTTTAGATTGGTGAAATAAAATGGAGAATGAGAAGAAACCGCTAAAATTGGTAGTTTGGCTCTTATTGGTAACTTCACACAGTACAGCTAAGAATGAAGGTAAATTAATGGAAAAAAATGAAGGCTGCATTCTAATGCTTTCTGGGGGGTTATATGTATCTCAAGTAAATAAAAATCTGATATTTACTCATTCGCCGATTATTTCATAAGGTTACATTGACTAAATAAAGCAATCTAGATAATATACAAAATGGATATATGCCTTTCACACTTACGGGATTTTTTTTAATGAGCATTGATAAATTTCAAGTACTCAGAATCAGACAAATTATGATTTATTTCCTCAGGTATTGTAAGAAGCAAGATAGCTCCTTTTACCTCCTGACAGCAGTGGTAAAATAAATATTTTCAATCATCTAAACTCTTTTGTTTCTGCACTCATTAGAGCATGCAACTGGTAGAAACCAGGCACTGACTGACTGATTTGATTGACATGTGTTTATTTTCTCTTCCACACACTGTGGGATCACAGCATGAGAGTAATGAAAGAAGAGCTGTAATTTGCAATCATGGATAGCATGGCTATTTATTATAATCATACTTACAACTGGACCTGGTGGGCCCTGGGGACCTTCTCCTCCTTTCAGTCCAGGTGCACCCTGGGAAAAGTGAAAAGCAAAGATAATGAATTGATGTGAATTGAATATAAATAGGAGGAGATGTATGATTGACAAAATGAGAATATTAGGAAGTGTTTCCAGACACTAATGTATATTGCTATATGTATTATGACAACCAATGCATATGCTTACATATTTCCCTTTAATTACTCATGAATATTTATTTAGTTGAGACCTAAAAAAATGCTTCTAATAAGCAATTTTATTCACATATTTCATTAATATGTTAATTATACCTGAGCTCCAGAAAGTCCTCTTTCACCTGGGAAACCACGTAGTCCTGCTGGTCCGTCTTTCCCTGAGACACCTTGAGGACCTGGGTCACCCTAAAGAACATAAAAAACATCTATCATAGAGGGTAAACTCTACATGTTTCCAGAAACAAAATTGTAATTACCTCTAAACTACTGTGAGTAAAGCCTGAATACCATTTAATGATGAGAGTATTGCGTGGAATGTCATATACATTAAAATGAGCTACTATTCACAGTTGAGTGTATATAAATGGATGGTTTTATGGTCAATAGAACTAACTGTTCTTATATATTGTCCAGTCATGCCTTGAGATACAATAAACTGAATATTTTACTGACATATCTTTCTGACATTCATTTAAATACTACACCAGCATTTAGAGAATCTATGGACAAGTAATGAGAAACTACAGTAAAAAGTAAATGGATATTTTCAGCCAAGAAAATTCCTTGAGCATGGTGTACCTTTGCACCTTCTTTTCCTGCAGCACCGGGAAGACCTTGCTCCCCAGGAGGGCCAGGAGGACCAGGATGTCCACGTTCACCTATGGGACCAGTCTCACCAGTTGGTCCCTAAATTGGATAAACAAACTTCATTAGATTGCTCTTTTATTTTTGGCAAAGATAACACAAACTCAAAACAAATATCACTCCCTTTCACAAAGTTTTATCATTTTCAATTATTTTCATGATGTCCTACAAAACTGCATATAAAGCAGTGAAAGTAAATTACCTGGTAGAAGTCTGAAAGATTATGTGTAATCTTTATTAAAATCTGAGTGTATAAGGGAAATATATAGATAAATTCAAAGAGCTGTTTTCTTTATTTAATTGTTTCAGATTGTTTCAGAGTGAGGCCAAGTATTGTTAAAAACTGTTTTTTCACTATAATTTCATACCCTCCCCTCTTTTTATATTAGGTGTCAAATGAGTTTAGGAGCAAAAGAGGCACTGGTACCACTACTCAATTAATCACTGCTTGATAATAAGCTCAGGTCCCCTGGAACCCAAACAACCAAAGTGGTCCTCCTTGGAATTTCCATGATTGGAGACCTTCCAATTGTTAATCTACGTTCATTTGACAAAGTCTAGACAATGTGGCAGGGGGACCCTGAAGATCACGAGTTTGGGTTGGCAGTTCCTTTCGGCCAAAGACTATAACAAATAGCCCACTGCCTTAAACTGCTACAAATGCCAAAGTGAAAAATGTCAGGTCACTTATGTGTCCCCTGAGTGGTGCTGGTTTGTGGTGCTATTTCAAGTGTAAATAGAGAATGGTGACCAGTTGCTCTCTATCTCCACTTAGAGAAAAGTAAAATGAAGGATTTAAGTTTAAACATATATAAAGGGAAAGTTTCCAGATGCTAAGATTGTTAAACAGTGGAATGTGTTACTGAAGTTGCTTATGGAATATCATTCTCTGTTATTTTTCTAAAAATGCAACAGATTCTTACTTTTTGGTCTTGGATAAAAAATACATCTATCCCGAATTTGAGTGTACATTTCTAGGTTTAAATTCCTTTAATTGTGTATTGCTGAAGGTCCCGAACTTATCATTAATGCATAAACATTTCTTCCCATAGGAATGTTTCCTTAAACATCTGGTCAGAATTTCAATAGTAAGGAATGTAGAACTGATCCTAATTTAATGGCTATCACCACTGAGACAAAAATGAGTGGTGATTCACATGACCGCACAAAAAAAGGAGTATCAAGTATTGCAATCAATATTGCTCCTATTAAATCACTTCCTTTGTCCTAACATGAAAATACGGTTACATTTGAAATAGGCTATAGAATTTTCTTTCTTAAAAGGACCAATAAAGAAAAATAATCCAATGAAGAGGCATATTCAATAACACACCTGTTATTTTTATGCCTTAAAGTAGGGAGACAAAAAAGAACACGGGGCTCAGAAACCGGATGTGTGCATTAGGCAGAGATGACTTTTCAAAATCGTGAGGACCTGAAATGTTCAGTTAAGCCCCAAGATGTTTACATTCTAGTTGGGGCCCTAATTCTATTTCTGTTCAGAGATAAATAACATAATAGGAATGATTCTTTCAGTTAGATTTTTCCACAGAAAATTGCTGTGAAGTTGTTTGGAATAAAGAAGAAAATAATTATTTAGAGGGTTTTTTAAAAATTAAAACTGATAAGCAGTTAAAAGGAAGGCTCAGCACACACACAGAAATCTGCAAAAAGAGCATCATGCACACTGTTTTCTTCTTTATAAAGTAGCAAACAGAAATTCCCTTGGCTCAAAGTGATCTCTGAAATAGAAGGGATCAACCAATCCAAGAATTCTTCGTTTTTGCTTCTATCACACATATTTCTAGAAAGAAGACGCATTTTCGTTTCTCTCTGTGTGTGTGGTGTGTGATTGAGTTACAAAGTATTAAGAGCTAATTGTAGGCTGAGAAAAGACTACTTAAAGCAATTAAATAATTAAAACACTCAATCAACTGCTCTTTTGCTATAATTTGTTATTAGCAGGGATAAAATTCCAGCTGAGTAAACTAGATGTGTCGTGTCCATTCAATAGGCTATACCAGAATAAAAACATTGTTTTCTATCCCTGTGAATTATTTTCTATAAGTAGTTAATACTATAATTCAGGATACACTGCATCAAGTTTTGAGATTCTTTCTGCCACCTCCCTTGAAAAAGCTACTTGTCTTTGCCATTATTTCTATATACTCAAAGATTACACACTAATATTTTATCACTGATGGAAATCATTGTTATGAAGACAAAAATTTTAAGAAACATGTAATATAATGCAAATATTAACATTTTAGAAGAATTGTGTTAGAAGCTTTATATTTCTAATATATTATACCTCTAAATCTAATTTATACTTAGAAAACTAAAGTCATTTTATAATTTGAAATCCCCAAAAAAGATTATGGCCAATCTATTTAAAAATTATGTGGTGTTTTTAGCAGATGATGCCATGATCAGGCTTTCGTGTCACCTTCATTGTGAACTTTCTGACTTAATGTCATTTATTTTATTCTTTTCTTTTATTCATTCAGGCAATTGAAAAATCGCTTTAACTAACTGATGGTTTGCTGAAGTTCATTTGATACAGGCAAATTATATATTTAAATGCCATCCAAAATGTAAAAATACATAAATTTCAATTAAAAACTTTTCACAATAAAATGAGCAAATTTTACACAACTTAGCAAAGGTGAAAATATAAACAAGAAAATATATCTTGTTAAGAAAATAAAGTAAAATGGAACGTACCTGTGGTCCAACAACACCCCCTGGCCCAGGAGGGCCGGTCTTGCCTTGAAACCCCTAAGGTAAAAAAAAAATCTATAAAAGCTATCCATGACACAAAGCATAAATTAAAATTCTCTGAGACAGTTGAATAATTCACATTAAAAGAAAGTCATCTTTTGGCTAAAAATACTTATTTTTAAATGTCTATGAATTATTACATTCCAGTTCTTTTTATATTGAAAATTTAACATCTTCACTATTGTACACTGTAGTCCTATGATTACTTTCAATAAGCTTAAAAAAGAAAACAAGAAAATGGGATGAAGCTGGAGCAAAAATGTGTTCTTAGCCCTCTTTCACTGAGTCAGACAACACAGAAATTTTAATGGAGAAACGTTTATGGATGAAATAAATGAGGATTTAGACATTCTTTGAAACAGTCCACTGGTTCTTTATACAGAGATAAATCTACAGTCTGTCATATTAATGCATTTCTCTTTCCTGCATTCCAACAATCTCATAAAATAAACAAGATATAAAAATAAATTTATAAAAAGAAAGCTTTGCATGCTTTGTCATTATTTCAACATTTTATCAGTGTTCTTTCTTAAAACCCAAAAGAATATACTTACAAATGTACCTTGCATATAATGCAGTCATTAGAATAAAATCCAGTAGATGTGAGCACATGTACTCACTAAACAAGGCCTTTGGGCATATATTCTGGTGTCTATATTTCTCTAGACTCCTGGGTCTGCATGACTGTATTCTGCATGACTGTATTATGATTAGCAAATTTCCTTCTCATGTGAGTTAATTGACACTTAACAGTTGGATAAAGATTCAAAATACTGACAAACCTGCCAAAGAACTGAATTAAAGCAAATAGTATTTGCAAAAGTTTTATTCATTATAACATCAGATTGGAAATAAGAAAGTTAGAAAGCAAAGAGCAGAAACTAGCCCCACACTTGTATCATGAACTTCCAGATAATTGTGATTACATTATTTATAAAAACAAAACTTAAAAGCAGGAAAAGAATCTGTAATTATTTTAATTGATGCCATGGGGAAAGAAAACAAATTTCTCCTATTTTTAAAGTACACTAATTCTTTTTTTTTTGGACTTGAGGACACGGGGTGAGAGGGGGAAGCTGGGGCGAAGTGAGAGTAGCATTGACATGCGGGAAGCAGCAGCATAGCACAGGGAGATCAGCTCGGTGCTTTGCGATGACCTAGAGAGGTGGGATAGGGAGGCTCAAGAGGGAGGGGATGTGGAGACATATGTATGCATATGGCTGATTTACTTTGGTGTACAGCAGAAACTAACACAGTATTGTGAAGCAATTATACTCCAGTAAAGATCTGTTAAAAAAATACATTAATTCTTAAGACCATCAGGTTTCCACTTGAGTTATCAATAACAACAGCAAAGTGAATCAATTCAAGGGAAATATATTATAGCACTTACTTAGCTTGACTGCTTAATTTTAACTTTTCAGGAACTTAATGGTGTGGAAATTTGTACCCACATATGTAAGCATATATATACATAGTATTTTTTTTTTTCTTTTTCACTGAGAGCTAACAGCTCTTAGTGCTGTTACTCTTATCATTTGTTTACAGCATTTAGTCCCACATCCTAGCTACTCCTTAGATGATCTCAATAACTTCCATGATCACAATTGTTATCAATGCCTTCTTATGCTTTTTCCTCAACTTAACATTCTCAAAATTGTTCTCACTAAATGAATCCTCTCCTTTGATTTTCCACCTCTGTTCTCTCCCTTTATTAACAGTGACTTCAGATCCCAGACTTTCCTCAGGTCCTCAAGCTCAGTCATTTAATCCTACCATGTCATCTCAGAAACTCGCAAATACAGCTTCTTCTCTCTTGTCGAGTAGACAGACCTGTCTTATTTGAACTATACTCTCCACTTTCCTTGACCACTACAGTTTTTCAAGTCAGGTTCACTCACCTGTCCGCTTGTTATCATGCCACAAAAGCAAATCTATTCAACTCATTGCTAAGCATATGTCATGAAATATCCATTACCAAGTGTACACAATCTCAACTTTCCCTAAACAACCATGCACCACCTGGTTGCATAATCTGTTCCCTATGTCTGGATCACCTTTTGCTCAATTTCTAATCACAGAGTTTGACATAAAGATGTAAGTGCAATCAGGACTTTAAAAAAATTAGTCTTATAAAGTTTTTTCCTTAGTAACTGTGAGAGCAAGAATAGCAGATGAAATTGATCACAATAATAATTAATTATGAAAATTAACTGATTAAAAATAAATGCTTAACTGAGGAAATTCTGTGAAAAATTTGCCACCCAGACTTGTACTCATATGTTCTAAGAGGGTGCTAGTACCTCTGAGTGAGAAACAGATTTGGAAGAGATTCAGATTCAGAGTTTTGCAAGTATCTTATAAATCTGACACTGAGGATCTTACAAATGAGCTATGTACAAGAAAACTTTTATAGATCAGAATGGAGTGCGATTAGTCTAATACTGTCATGTAATAAGACTTTCCTTGCCATTTAATTTTAGGATAATAAGTTAAATTATGTTTTTCAAAATCCTGAAAAACAGAAGTTAATTTGATACATGAGTAATAAAAATGGAACTCCTATTCTGATTACCTCTACAGTCAAAGCATGATTTGGCACTGTGTTTCTGAGACAAACGTGGGTTGTTTCAGTATAATAAAGACTATCTCTATTCCTAGTAGTCTTAAAAAGCTTTAAATTGTAAGATGTCATAATGAACCTTCAATTCAAGGATTTCTGAATGGGAACAAAGCTCAAATATAATAAAATACTTTCTTCTTTAAAAAAAGGAAACATATATATCAAAATATAGATGCCCAAATTCTGACTCTTGGACAAGACAATCTTTTGAATCACAGTCAACACAGAACAAGGTGAGAAAGAAAGGTTCCTGGTGATAGGGTGACTCACTATTGTTCTTAAAGTGGATTTGAAATCAGGAATACAATTTTCCAGACATAATTCTAGTTGTGGTTTACAAAAAACTACTAGATGAGAATATCCATCCTAGAAACATTAGTTAATACGCTAGTTTTCCACTTTCACTTTAAAGGTTATATATAATATGGTTACTTTGGATAGAAGCAGAAGCTCTTTATTAAATTAAAGTCAAAAGGGATTTTATAATGATAATTCTCTAGGTACCGGGACTTCCCTGGTGGTCCAGTGGTTAAGACTCCTCACTCCCATTGCAGGGGGCCTGGGTTTGATCCCTGGTCAGGGAACTAGATCCCACATGCCACAACTAAGAGGCCGCCGTGACTAAGACCCAGCACAGCCAAGTAAATAAATAAATAAATATTAAAAAAAAAAAAAATTCTCTAGGTACCCCTTTCTCAAAAGACATTTTGGAAATATTTGAGAGGTATTCCCAAGAAGCTATACCATGACTTAGTTAAAAATGATTGACTGCAATATTTGAATGAGAAAGCATTTGCAAATTTGAATGTGGATTATCCTTTAGAGAGTTTATTTCTTGCTCATCATGGAGATGTCTTTCCCAAGAGGAAACCCAAACAATTTTACTCTTTGGTCTCACTAAAATCATTCTTGAATTTGCTTTTGTAATCCAAGACTTTGAAGTTTACAATCTGACTAAAACTAAGAAGTCATTACACTAAGAATTGTCATTTGGTGAGCAAAACAGGAATTGGCTGCTGCTGCCAGATTGTTTATCCTATGTAGAAAATCATCATGTTTTCAAATCTGTTATCCAGTATTTCTATTGAACCCCAAATATGTGTTCATGCTGGCAGAATACCCTAAGATAATTTTGAGCCACACGGTCAAAGGTAGTCTGTGTTGTGGCTTCCTTAAGAAATCCGGATAAAATTAATCAATGTTAGGAACCAAGAATTGATTCCAAGGAAACATGCTAATCCATGGTGATTTCATATTAGACTACCATCCCACTGCAACAGTCAGATACAAAGTTTTGTTAACAGTGGCAGAGTAAATAAACAAAACCGCCAGGATTCTTAAACCACAGTTGAGCTGCCAGTTTCCCCTCTGTCCACCTCTGTTATACACATAAGTTATTCAGAGAATGTATTTAATGTTATATTCCCCATCATTTAAGTTACATTTTTTTCCATTTCCATTTTCCTACTTGAGAGGAGAGAATGCATTTGACATAGTTCTAGACCAATTACAGCCTTACAGTTCCAATAGCAGGAAATATTTCATCCCTTAATTCTGGATAGAAGAGTATATTATCTGCAGTTTATTGTAATGTGTCTCCTTTAGAGAGTGGAAAGGTGAAAGGGTAGGGTGGAATATATCTGTAACAAAGACTTATGTGAAAGGGTCAAGGCTGACAACCTTGTGGAGGTATCCAAAAGACAATGAGGTCTTTTCCATCAGCTTATCCCTAAAATGTTGTTATTGAAAATAAGGAAAATTAAGTAACATCCATGTCCTCAAGTATATTTATTTAAATGTTTAGATACAAACATAGGTCTATTTATGTATTGCAAATATATTTTTAAAAGATTAAATGGAATTAATTTCACCATTGTCCTTAACCTGATAATTGACTTGTTAATAATAAAGTATCTTTCTGTGAAATGATGAAGTGCTTGAGATAGAAAATTTGAATCAGAAGACTGGGGTCACTTACAGTCTCTCCACGTTGCCCCGGGTGTCCTGGCAGGCCATCCTTTCCAGGTGGTCCCTGAAATCACAAATATTAAACATCAAACGTCATAAATATTTCTTGAATTATTTATAATCTAAATACATGTTAGGCAATTTTCTTATATCTTCATTAGATATCTTATTTTGATGTTCTATTGACTTCATATACGGTAGAATGTGTATTTTTTTTTTTTTTTTTTGCGGTACGCGGGCGTCTCACTGTTGTGGCCCCTCCCGTTGCGGAGCACAGGCTCCGGACGCGCAGGCTCAGCGGCCATGGCTTACGGGCCCAGCTGCTCCGCGGCATGTGGGATCTTCCCGGACCGGGTCACGAACCCGTGTCCCCTGCATCGGCAGGCGGACTCCCAACCACTGCGCCACCAGGGAAGCCCCTGTATATATCTTTTTAGCATGTCTATAGCTATAAATGAGACCAGGAGAAAATTGTACAACTGTCATCTGAATATTTTACATTTAAATTTCATTAGCATCTTTCTTTTCAAAAAGCATATTCATATTGGTTTGTATTTTTGTTTTTGTAAAAATGTTAGCTCCTCAGTACTTGACAAATGAATATTTTTCCCTCTTTTTGGTGATGTGTTCCTAATACAATTTCTTGTGCACTGAGACTTGGATACCAGAGATAGATAGTGTCCTCTAGTGGTGGTCTGAGCTCTAACTAAGAATGTGAAAGAAATACAAACTTAAAAACAATGGCATTTTACTTCCCAGTTGCTTCAAGTAAAGGAAACAAGGTGCAAGGCTCAATTTTAGAAGTCATCAGGACAAATTTTTCCCAGCAGGTTTTCTTAAATACCCTCTTGGAAGCATAATGTTTATTAAACACTGGAGAGCACATCTACTATGTTATCACTTTCAGTAAAGGATGCTGTCTTTGTCATGACTGAAAAAATAAATGAAGCCATTAACTAAGTACTTAAAGTAAACAACTCTGTGAGGTTCTTATGTTTTAGATACTTAGTAGAAATAGATTGCTTCTTTAGACTGCATTATGGATTATTCATACTACTCAGAAACCATTAAGCACCAAGTTCAATTTTCAAAACATGTATAATACGTATAGGCAGAGATATTCTTAGGTGAGAATGTCTGGATAAATGAAGAGAAATGATCACTGTAATAACATTTTTAACGATAACAGGTATACCTTTCACAGTATGTTAATTATTTGAATAAACCTACTTATTTATTTAAAAATACATTATTTACATAAAGCTATTTTCAAATATCAATTCTTTGTAAATTGAGTTTGAGAAAAGGTATTTCAAAATAAGATCATTTTCACAGATAGCTTTTTTCCCACTGGAATAAGACTTTTTCTAGCTTGGTTATAACGTTTCAGTGGAAAGCCTTCCCGACAGTAACTAGTACCAGCTCTGCTTCCTGATTGCATCTTTATTGACACACTGGTTAAATTACCAGCTCTAAGTAAAGCCTGTTATGATATTTCACAAGATCATAGCTTCCTCAGTGATTTGTTCATATTTTCCATGATCATCTCAGTGATTCTATTCCCATCCACCCAAAGGACCAAAGCTGGAATGTTTTTAACCAAGTCCCCCAAATGTTCTTGGATATCATCTACCCATCCCTTTTTCAAAAACATATATTACCTATCTATGTATTAGGCATTAGGTGTATCATTCTCGGTTTAGAGGTGAGACACATCTATAAGTAGTTGATTGCTAGTGGACCTCATCTAGGTTCCGTATTTCAAAATAGTAAATAAAAACAAATCCTGTGCTCTATCACTATTTTGATACATATGGGAATAAATATGCCATTAATTGAGGGCAGTAGTAAAAGTTTTAACTAAAATTATAGAGGGCGACAGCTAAAGGATAATAAACATGAGTCAGGTTTTTTTTTTCCACCACGCTAAAGTGTATCTCAAATGATGAGTTTTGCAATCAGTATAAGGCATTTACATGTCTTTTAGCAAATCTGTAAATATAAAAGTTAAATATCTTGTTATATTTGCTGGTGTGAAAAGTATAGATTACACTTTTATTGCAAAATATTATAACTCTTTAAAACAGTGATCTTACATCTAAAAAATGTCACATGGGATGAATGCAACATGATTTTTAATGGCTTTCCTAGATATCGTATGGAAGCAGTGTAAATAGACTATATAAAGAATTCATACCATCATCATTTTTCTTAAGTATTTATTCCTAATATTAAGTGATTAATCCTAAGTAATTTTTTTTTTTTTTTTCCTGTACGCGAGCCTCTCACTGTTGTGGCCTCTCCCGTTGTGGAGCACAGGCTCCGGACACGCAGGCTCAGAGGCCGTGGCTCACAGGCGCAGCCGCTCCGCGGCATGTGCGATCTTCCCGGACCGGGGCATGAACCCATGTTCCCTGCATCGGCAGGCGGACTCTCAACCACTGGACCACCAGGGAAGCCCAATCCTAAGTAATTTTAATGGCCTCACACTACTATCCAATAAAATAAGCATATTAATTACCAAATAATTTCATGGCGTTAATTTAAATATAATAATTTTATTGATCAAAGTAGACTGCCCCTTTAGTATTGTTGGTGAAGAGTAGTGACAACAAATTCATCTAAATGGTGGGAGGGTGCATATACAGCAAAGCAATCCGAGAAACGACACTTATAAATGTTAAGATGTTTTTCACTTCACACTGGCACTGAGTTTTGACTTTTCTCTAAATAGAATGTATCTTATAGTAGTCATGCTATAAATCCTAATCACCTAAATTAATTTTTTTAATTGGGATAACTATATGCTGACACTGGCATGAGATTAACAGACTCTAAACATGAACATTCTAAGTGCTTAATCCATACTCCACATGTGTCTGTGTGAATATATATATTTTTTCATTTATTTTTCATGTATATATCTAACATATGTATGTGTGTGTGTATATATATATTTCCTGATTACAATGAAAATGAATCAATTAATTTGAAGGAAGAGGAGCTTGGTTCTATCTCTCTACCTGAATCCCTCCTTCTAAATATCAAAGAAATGAAGACAGTTCTTTCCTATATGTTATACAACTACATAGCAGAGAAATGATAGGTACTCTTATTTCATGCACTAATGTTTCATTTGTCAGAGAGATAGAGTATAAAATTCATTTTGTTTAGCAGTGAAAGCAATGTTCCTTAACAGTGTCATGTCTGTCCAAGCAGACTACATGTTTCTCAAGTGTAGGCATTTATTATACTTCTAATACTCCTTAGAGACAAAATGCATGCATGATCAATGGCTCAAAACTTGTTGAAAGATATGTGACAGAATGGACTGAAAAAGTTTGAGGAAAAAATGGCTTTCTTGACAATAAAATTATATTACATGAGAGAAACTTCTTAACAATTTGTACAAATATAAATGGTGTGATAATGTTGAAGTTACACATATCACTGGATTTTATGTTGCTAAACAATGATCTATGCACATGGCTTCAAAATACTTATGAAAGAATCTTGTGTGCAAAATCATTTTTGCAACAGTATTTTCACTTCTCTGTATGTGCAACTTTACATGACTTAATATTACATTTGGAACAAAACTGAAATAGTGAGCAAACAATATTATAAGCAGACAGTATCTATATTATCCTTTGTTTAATACAAGCTATTTGTATTAATCCTTTCATAACACAATAATATAGATAATAAGTTTTCTTGATATGTTTGCTGTACTAGAGCAAGACTGTTGTGATAAAAATAATATTTTAAACACAGTGTCTAAAATTATTTTAGAAAGTAAGAGAGTTTCAGCATTTCAGTCAGTATTTCACAATAAATAATTCATTTTTCAAATATGTCAGCTAAAATCACATTTGAAACTAATCAGAGAAAGAGGGGGTTATTCAAACTCAATATAAAAATATTGGAAAACAAGAGTTCCCTGGTGGCGCAGTGGTTAAGAATCCGCCTGCCAATGCAGAGGACACGGGTTCCATCCTGGGCCGGGAAGATCCCACATGCTGTGGAGTAACTAAGCCCGTGCGCCACAACTACCAAGCCTGCACTTTGTGCCCGTGAGCCACAACTACTGAAGCCCTCACACCTAGAGCCCATGCTCTGCAACAAGAGAAACCAACGCAATGAGAAGCCCGTGCACCGCAATGAAAAGTAGACCCCGCTGGCCACAACTAGAGAAAGCCTGCACGCAGCAATGAAGACCAAATGCAGCAAAAAATTAATTAATTAATTAATTTTTAAAAATTGGAGAATATATTTATTTACTTATAAATGATTTTCAACATATTTAAAAATGTAACCATTTGTAACATTTATTTAAATTTATAACATCTTAATTTATAATTTTCTGAATCGTTATTTATGCAAGATTGTTACTGGACTATATTTGACTAACTATAATTATTTATATTATATATAATTATTAGAAATAAGAACATTGGGATGTATAATTTTTGAAATATTGGCATATATAAAAATCCTCACATAACTTCCTCTCACAAGGTGCATGTTGTTGTGGTTTTGCCAAAAAGATTCAGTTCAACAGATGTAGAAAACAAACTTATGGTTACCAGGGGAGAAGGAGGAGGGAGGATTAAACTGGAAGAGTGGCATTGACATATACACACTACTATACATAAAATAGATAACTAATGAGCACTTACTATATAGCACAGGGAACTCTACTCAATACTCAGTAATGGTCTATATGGGAAAAGAATCTAAAAAAGATTGGATATATGTATATGTATAACTGATTCACTTTGCTGTACACCTGAAACTAACACAACATTGTAAATCAACTATTCTCCAATAAAAGTTTTAAAAAAAGATTCAGTTCAAAAATCAGTTTAAAATATTCAGCCAAAAATCTATATCAATGTGCCACTAAGTGAAAATAACCAGGATGTGAGTAAAACTGCCACTAGGAGTTAGTTATTGGTATTATTACATTGAGAAAACATTTGGTTCTCAAATCACTAACTGCAAATTTTAACTATACTTAGTTTCCTACAGCATAGATAATATTCAAACTATGTTGGTCTTATTCTCAGCCAAAACTTTTTTGAACTTTGCTATTCAAAGTACGGTCCATTGACCACTGGCATTGGCATCATCTAGACATTTGCCAGTAACGTCAAGTCTCAAGACCCATCCCAGACCTACTGAGTTAAAATCTACATTTTTTAAAAAATACCAGCATGATTTACATTCACATTAAAGTTTGAATAGCATTGTCTACTCTGGACTAGAACAGTGGTTCACAAACATTAGCATGCATCAGAACTATCTAGAGAGTTCATTAAGACACAGACTGGGCCCCTCCTAGAGTTCTGATTAGGTGAGTGAGGTGGAGACAAGACGTTGCATTTCTAATAAATTGCAAGTACTGCTGATCTTCTGGTCCAGGGACCACACTGTGAGAACAATTTCCTTAGACAGGTGGGTGCTATGGTTTGAAAGTCTGTGTCTCCTTGAAATTCAGATGTTGAAATCCTAACCCTCGAAGGTGATGTTATTAGTAGATGGGACTTTTGGGCAGTGCTTATGCCACCTTCATGGAACCTTAATGAATGGAACTAGTGGCTTATAAAAGAGGATCCAGAGAGTAGACAGTGAAAAGTCTGCTACCTGAAAGAGGGTCTTCACCTCACCATTCTGGGATGAGGATCTTGGACTTCCAGCCTTCAGAACTCTAACAAGTAGATTCTACTGTTTATACACTACACAATCTGTGCTTTTTTGTTATAGCAGCCGGTATGGACTAAGACAGTAAGTTGATTCTAACTCATAAATAAACTGAATAGGTTGCCAGAAAAAAGAGAGAGAGAGAAAAAAGCAGCTGAGCACTGAGCATGTCCTATACTCCCACAAATATTTGTGTGAAAGTAAAAGATTTCAATTAACTTTGTGAAAATATTTGATGGAGATATTCTACAGACTGTGGTTCTAAACAAATTTTATAAAAAGGAAATGATTCAGGAAGGGTTATCATTACATTTTCTAAGAAAAATACATTATAGAGGCAAAAATAGTAAATACAAATAAACAGATCTCAATGTGATATAAGTAATGTCAGAATGTTGGAGGATGTTTAGGAAGTGACATTTTGAAGAAGGATACATTGGATAATGGAAGCTAAAAAAGAAATTGATATACCAAATATTTAAGATTCAGTAATGATTTTTAATGCTGTCAATAATACTCATTGCAGGGCTTCCCTGGTGGTGCAGTGGTTGAGGGTACGCCTGCCGGTGCAGGGTCATGGGTTCATGGCCTGGTCCAGGAAGATCCAACATGCCGTGGAGTGGCTGGGCCTGTGAGCCATGGTCACTGAGCCTGCGTGTCCGGAGCCTATGCTCCGCAACGGGAGAGGCCACAACAGTGAGAGGCCCACATACCACAAAAAAAAACAAAAAAAACAAAACAAAACAAAACCAAAAAAAAAAACCATTGCAGTAGAAGAGTAGTTGAGAGAATAATATTCATGTTGTTCTAGTTTTGATATACTTTGAAGGAATATTTAGTAAGATATATTTAAATTAGATTCAGAAACATTTGATAAACTTCATAGGCTGAAAATACATACTCTGGCATTATTAAGCACAATTTTGTTTTTATAGGAATTTTTACTCATATTTGTACCTAGATATTATTTAATATAAAAGCTATGACTTTCAAAATTTGAAAACACTGTCAAATGAAGAAAGAGAAAGAAAAACCATGACACTTACAGGTGGGCCTTTTGGTCCAGGGAATCCAACTGGACCTTGAGGTCCTTGAGGACCCTGAAGAGAAAAAGCAGTGGGGAAATTTAAGAATATATCTTATAAGGCACATCTTTATACATTGCAGTTTATTTCCACAGATAAAGAACAATATAAAATACAGCTTCTTTAACATAATGGGAGAACTATTGCATTACAACAAGATAGTCTATGGTAATTTAAAAGCAAAATGGATGATCTTCCACACTATTCACTACTCAAAACTGCACATCACATCAATGGTCTTAGCTGAAGAACACTGTAAATATTTAGAATTCATATTAAAAATGAATAGAACATGGATGTATCAGGAACCCTGTAGATAATCTACTTTAAACACTGGGTACAAACATCCATAAATGGAGGATATTTCAAGTCCACAGCCCCCAAAAAGAAAAATTATTTTTAAAATTGATTCTATAAATGTTCTGACTCTACAGACATACAAAATTAAAAGAAAAAAATGACTATCTCAAAAAGACCATAGAGGATACCTTTAGCTAATCTCTATATTTAAAACGTATTTATTTCTGAGGATGTCACTATCATTTTACTCATGTATAAACTTCTTTTGTAGATAAGATGAAAAGAACATTATTATATAATTATTCTCATTAACATTAAATCCAAATATACATTTATAATATTGCTCTTGACTTGATGCTTAATTAACTATATTATTCAACACTTAGATTTACATATCTTTAAAAGGCATAAAGTAGACCCTATTACAAAGACTATCTTGGTCGCAGCAAAAGGATGGTGAAAGATAATCCTTTATATGACCAGAACATGATAATTATATTCCTAAAAGGAATATATATAAAATGGAACATAGTATAAATAAAATTTCTTAAGTAATACAATTAGGTTAGGATTTATTTATACTTAAATAAAAAATAAAGTTAATAAATTTACTATCAAGAGGATAGCTTTTAAAAAATCTGGCTACAAAAAATGCTATATTTTGCCAAAAAAAAAAAACCCAACCAAACAAATAAAGGGCATGCTTACTTATGTATATTTAGCTTTATTTTATACCAATTGAAAATCAAATTACTAAATAGATTTCCTATTTACTGGAATAGATGTTTTATCTTGATTTGAATGTATATTGATTGTGACTTAATGGCTACTGGTAGCTTGCATTTTAGCAGCATAAAGCTGCTGCCAGCTCCAGGAACAAAGTGAGTATCAGTATGGAAAGCAAGAAGAGTGGAGGAGAAGGCATAGGTGTTACATGTGTATTTAAAAGAAAACAATTATTTTTGTTTAAAAGTTGATATCATAGGCCAATTAGACATATAATTTCTCTCATTTCTATAACAAAATTAATAGCACATAACTGATTAAGCTTTTTGTAGGAAAGTAAATTAAAGAATAGGAATTTTTTAAACTCTGACTAGATTTTATGGATGACTGTGTACATGTATTTGCAGAAACATGTAACTGTAACTTTTCCCAGAAATTTAAACATTTGCAGCATACTAATATTTACTTTATATGATATGACTGTATCATACTTACTCTTTCACCAGGAGGGCCAGGAGGGCCATCACCGCCTGAAGTGCCCTGGCAACAACAACACAAAAACCGGAAAAAATCAGTTTAGATTCCTTCTGTTAACATCCATCCTCTAGAAGAGGAACTTACAGGAAAGCCCAAATGGAACAAGTGCTGATGATACCTTTGGACCAGGTTTCCCAGTGGGACCTCTCGCACCTCTTGAACCTCGAGGACCCTGCACATAAGAGCAAAGATGAAATTGATCTAGTTCCAAGTAGATCTAAAGGCATGGGATCAGTTTTTATTTTTGAAGAAAATAGGAGAGTTAGATGAAAAATGAAAATCATATTTTAAATCAAGGTACTTACCGTTGGACCACGCTGACCCCGAGGGCCTGGTTTGCCAGCTACACCCTGCCAAAGACAGTTCAAACAGTTTCAATACGCAGTATATCACAGTAAATTGTGAGTCTGGTGCTGAGAGATAGGTACTCATGTAAGAACATTTATATTAGATAGTCCAGAACAATATACTTGTATATCATACCCGGGCACCTTTCTCTCCATTGGCACCTGGAAACCCAGGAAATCCAGTGGAACCCTACAAAAATAAAAATAATAAACAATGAGTACAGTAACTAACATTTTTAGCCACAAGCTGAAAGTCTTTTGGAACACAATGATTCTTACAAGCTGGTAGCATTCAAATCAAAAATATAATTTAAGATACCATACAACCTCCATTTATGTATTTAAAAATGAACTTACAGTGACACCTGAAATCCTGGAAGCATTGAAAACATGAATTGATAAAACATTTTAGTTTTTAACTTTAAGGAAATTAATTAATCAAATATATCATTTCTCATATTAGTAAACAGCAAGTCAAGGGCATTTCATATAAAATAAATTTTTAAATAAATTTTTGACATAATTCTACATACTTGCTTCAACTCTGAAAAAAAATTTATTTTTCACAAGCATGAATAATCAAATATTAAAATAGGAATTTTATAAAGTATTTTTCCTGAATTAACATTATTGTATTCTTATACTTATCACTTTTTAGTTGAGTATTTTACACCTTTAGGACTGGGTCAAACCATAAAGACTAAAAATCTTCTTCCATCTTTTCTGTTTGATGTTTGAATGTGGTTAGATCTAACTGAGACTAAGTCAGACAGTTCAGCATTAGAATCTGTTTGTGGGATTCTGAAGACATAAATTCAAGACTTATGTTTGTCACGCATTCACTTAAGTAATTGGATACATTACTATAGTATAATAATGAGTACAGTTTTTTCTTCTACAAAATGAGAGCAATCATCTGCATCTTACAGGTACTTTGAAATTTATAGGAAATTGGAATAAAGGAAAGCAAGGTATAAAAATGATAACGATAGCTAACAATAAGTAATGATTATTTAAAGATGTAATAAGCACTGTAAAAGCATTATGTAATTTAATCCACAAGCAGCTACATTTTACAAATGGAATACGTAACCTTGTACCTATGTACCTATGTCCAGATTTTCATCTGCTGAGAGATCTCTTTGAACATGACTGTGATTGGTTTGCCTTGTCATTGTATCATGAAATAGAGCAGATTAGGGTTCAATCCTTGCTCCTCAACATACCAATAACTATGAGACCCTGGGAGGGGTGGGCTGGGGGGGCTTCCAAACACTATTTTCCTATTCCAACCAGTGCATGGATTAAATGCAATAATGTGTAAAATGTCTAGCAAAGAGTAGTAGACATGCAGATTTTACACACTTCCCCATGCATTGAGGAAGATGTAACAAAGCCTTCTTTGACTTGAATACATCTTTGTGTTTTGTTTTGTTTGTTTGTTTGCTTTTGATTTACAATGTTGTATTAGTTTCAGGTATAAAGTGAATCAGTTACACATATGTATATCTGTATTCTTTATTCAGATTCTTTTCATTACAGGTTTTTACACGATATTGAACATAGTTCCCTGTGCTATACAGTAGGTTCTTGTTGTTTATCTATTTTACATGTAGTAGTGTGTACCTCTTAATCCCAAACTCCTGATTTATCCCTCCCTCTCCGTTTCACCTTTGGTAACCATAAGTTTATTTTCTATGCCTGTGAGTCTATTTCAGTTTACACTCACTTGGATTGAACTAACTTAAAGTAATCTTTCTCCAAGTGATAAATGCTTCCTCTGTATCAGAATAATCTGGAGTGACTGCTAAAAGTGTGGACTGTCAAATCCCACTGCAGACATACTGAGACAGACTCTCTGGCATTGCATTCCTGGACCCTGCAATTTCCCCAGGTGATACATACAGAATGGATGTCATAATTTATATTTCCTCCACAAGTCAGGAAAATTTTATACGAAGCCTTATGGGATTTGATGGACAAAACTTAGTATGAGCTGCTAAACTTCATTTTAGGACCTGTTTAGCAATATATTCTAATTCATGCTTATAGAGACCACTATGTGATCAACCTGAGAACAATTTTTAGGACATGTAATACACAATGGGGGAAAATGTCTGCAAATGACATTTTTTGAAGGGTTTTCAAAGCCTTTTCTCTTTCTCGAGAGAGAATCAGATAGTTATACCTGGTAGAATATTACTATGTGACTACTCTAGGAATTTGACAAGTGACTATAATCCAATATGAAAGTAATTCACTTCTATCAAATTCAATTTGAGGACAAATATTCATCTGTCCTGAGTAGAACACAAACACATTTATAGAGACTCCATTCAAATAAATTGCTCTTATGCATCAATTTCACGTTTAATAAATTTATTTTCTTACATGGTTTCTGCTCTTAGAAATTTATGGGAAATAGGCAAAAATGTCCAATCCACCAACTAAACAGTTTGTAATATATGGGCATATTCTTCTTCTTTTCTCACATAAAAATTATCACCAAAATATACAGTTTCCATGAAAAGATGTTATCTGCTTTTAAATGGAAAAAATAAACAGCCAACAAAAGGCCAAAAAGTAAAAGGTTAATAGTGAAATTGGCTCTTTCAGTGAACTGAAAATTTCAAAATTATTTTAAATTGTTTTAAATATAAATGAATCCTACCTTAAAATAGATTTTACTTTTTGAAATAGCTATCATTTTATAGTGCATATGGCAGTGCATCTTTTAAATACTCAGTATGGTTTATATTACTAGTAAGATATTGGATAAATTATATTGCCTAATTATAGTCCTTAAATTGCTTGAAGGGGATTAGCAGCCGAATTTCATTTTTAGTACAAAATGACTTAAATCTATTCAAAATTCATTGGCTTCCACATAGGAAAAAATATGAAACTATCTTTGATCTTTGATGCATCCATCATTTTTTTGTTTTAGAACTGAGAAACATAAATGTTTTTGACCATAGAAAAAAGTTATGAAGAAAAGTAATAGAAAAAAATAAAGACCAAAATTTCAGACATTTAGGTTAAAGGGTAAAAATAAAATGTTTGATTCCTCTAGGAAGAAATATTTCTCTCTAGTCATTCTGGCCCATCTTGTAAATAAAAATAAGTCAATGAATATTGAATAGGGGATTGACTTAGGAAAAACAGAAAAAGATAAAAATGTCAAATAAACACTTAATAGAAAATTGTACTCATTCATGTAACATGTAAAAAAAGTTTTCCACTTTTGAATCTAAACACTACCACATTGCAATTCAATTTAGTAATTAGATAAAAAATTTACCAAATAATCTACGAATAGTTTAAAGTTGTGGGTTATGAAGTAAATATCTTCTTTTACTCAAAGCACTTGTTAAAATGCTTGACATTTGAAAGGCAGGTAACTAGGTGACAGGACAATGTATTAGAGACAGTATTTAAAAGGTAAAAATTATTAATCAGTGTTCTAAATGTAGGCAGAAACATATAAATGATGCTTGCATTATTTTAAAATCATAGATTAAATGAATCTTATTTTAGAAAGGCTCAATTACCTCCTAGCATACAGGAAATATATTCTAGAAATTCAGTGAAATATTATAGGACAAAACCACATAGCAAGCCTAAAATACCGTTGCCACATTATGATGAGTCACAAGTTCATGCAGTTCACATTAGTCAGGAGGGAGGATATTTTTGTCTCTCATTGTTTATCTGTGAAACTTATTAATAAATATATATTTGGGGATTATTATCCCCAGCCAGGATGTTTTCTTTCTTTTTTTTTTTTTTTTTGCGCAGTACGCGGGCCTCTCACTGTTGTGGCCTCTCCCGTTGAGGAGCACAGGCTCTGGATGCGCAGGGTCAGCGGCCATGGCTCACGGGCCTAGCCGCTCCGCGGCATGTGGGATCTTTCCGGACCGGGGAACGAACCCGTGTCCCCTGAATCGCCAGGAGGGCTCTCAACCACTGCGCAACCAGGGAAGCCCAGGATGTATCCTTTTTATTTATTTATTTTTTTTTGCGGCACATGGGCCCCTCACTGCTGCGGCCTCTCCCGTTGTCGAGCACAGGCTCCGGATGCGCAGGCCCAGCGGCCATGGCTCACGGGCCCAGCCGCTCCGCGGCACTTGGGATCCTCCCGGACCGGGGCACGAGCCCGTGTCCCCTGCATCAGCAGGCAGAGTCCCAACCACTGCGCCACCAGGGAAACCCCCCAGGATGTATTCTTATATACTAAACCTGTCTAGCCTGAATGGATCAAACAGGGATAGATAGATGACAAAGATATAGGTAGATAAATAATAGATAAATAGATAGATAATCTCATGTGCATATAATTACCTTAATATTAAGAACCAAAATTTACATATTAAATCATTTAACCGTTTAATGTAACTAGTCAATACATCAAATGCAGCCTTAGCAAAGTTTTATAATTAGCTCGAGGAAAATTAGTACACCAAAGTAAACATGTATTTTTAAAACTTCTTTTTGCTTAAAATATGTATATTTCAAATAGTCAAAAGTAGAATTTGAGTGCATTGAGTGCATGGGTTGAATGGTGCCCCTGCAAAAGATATATCTAATATCCAAGTGTTCTAGAATCTGCAAATATTACTTTATTTGGAAAAAGGGGTCTTTGTAGATGTGATTAAGTTAAGGATCTTGAAATGAGAATATCCTGAATTATCCAAGTGGTCTTTAAATCCAATGACAAGTGTCTTTATAAGAAGAGAAGATACAGACACAGAAAAAAATCCGTGTGGAGAAGGGGTCGGAGATTGCACACAAGCCAAAAAGTGCCTGGGGCCACCAGAAGATGGAAGGGGCAAGGACAGATTCTCCCACAGGACTTTTGGAGGGAGCATGGGCCTGCTGACACCTCGATTTTAGACTTCTGGCCTCTAGAACTGTAACAAAGTCAGTTTCCATTGTTTTAAGTCACCAAGTTTGTGGTGATTTGTTACAGTAGCCCTAGGAAACAAGTTCTGTGGAAATGAGGGAAAATAAAGAGGATGAAAGAAGAGTCATTCTTCCTTTAAAAAAAATGTAAGTGGTCATTCAAACCTTCAGGGTACCAGAAAGGAAATCAAAAGCTATTATCCATCACCTGTCATCTACTTAAAGCTTCTATATATATTAATATACTGCCCTGGAATAGTCCTTATTCCACTTACAAGGAAGTGGCTGACTGTGCCTTCCTTTCATGAGTCTGTCTCTAAAATACTCCAATCCAAAATCACCTAAGATCTCTGAACTCTCTGCACTCCAGGTGCCCACACTGCCTCTGACTTTCCCTTATAAGATTATATTTTAAGGATTCATCATCTCTATATTACAAACTGAAGGGTAACCATAGATGATTAATTTTAAGTGTATCTACAAAAGGCTGATAAACTGTAAAAATCAAGCTAATTATTTTACCTTTGGACCTTGTCTTCCTGGATATCCCGGTAATCCTGGAACACCAAGTTTCCCCTAAAGTTAAAATAATAATAATAATAATAATCAATTCTAAGATGAATTAAGTTTAAATGATGCTTTTAGTCATTTTTCTAGAAGTTAGAACCACATATTTGCACATTTGAAAGGAAGATTTGCAAGTTTTTGCTATTCTTTACTTTCATTATATTTCTTAATTTGAATAGGGAAAAAAATGTTGCTAATGCTATAATGTTCACTAACTTAACCTCTGTTGTCTAAGTGACAGTGCCTTCTTTAGTGACATAGAACACTGAGTAAAAAGAATTCTAGGACTGTTTGTGAGCTAAAGAATATGCTAAGAAATCACCTAAGATTTATGAACATTAAATACTATTTAAAATTAATGGATGTAGTTAGAACTGCAAGTAGATCTTACCATTCCAACTAAAGGTAATCTATTTGATAAAATTATTTCATTTCTCACTGTAAATATAAAGCAAGCAATCATAAGTTAACATTTTTTTTTTGGTAAGTAAGGAAAGTTTAAATAACTATACTAAGAAATTTGAACCTGATTTTTTTTTTTTTTTTTGTGGTATGCGGGCCTCTCACTGTTGTGGCCTCTCCCGTTATAGAGCACAGGCTCCGGACACGCAGGCTCAGCGGCCATGGCTCACGGGCACAGCCGCTCCACAGCATGTGGGATCTTCCCGGACGGGGGCACGAACCTGTGTCCCCTGCATCGGCAGGTGGACTCTCAACCACTGCGCCACCAGGGAAGCCCTGAACCTGATTTTCAAGCAAAGTTTCTTCTTTTATTCAAATGTCTGAATAAATTGGGTTAATAAATACCAAATGGTGACAGATATAGCTAAATAATGATTTTTGTGGAGTATTAATTCCTACAGGTGGGAACTTGAATATGCAGCTATTTTCTTCCAGTGCAATGAGGTTACCTCTCAATCTGATAGTGCTGAAACATGATAAATTACAGTGAAGCCCAAAGATGTATAACAAATCCTAAGAGGTTTAAAATGCTAAACTAACAAAATTGGCCCCTTGAGCAAAGCATTAAATTAAAAACATGAGTAGAGAGAAAATAAAATTAAAATAAATGAATTGAATAAAATGTTTGTGGAATTTTACTGTGACATTTTCCTTAAGATCTTATGAAAGCACATTTCATATATAAAATATTATTTATCAAAGTCTTAAACATTAACAGACACACAGTATCATTATTTCCCATGTGCATTTAAATGAAATAAGAATAAAAACAAACAAGTTCAAATTACTATATATATAACATTAATAGATGAGCAGGATTTTATGAAAAAATAAATATTTTACTGGATGAAGCAAGGCAAGAAATTAGGAATATAGTTTATGACCTTGTTATTATAGGTTGAACTAAACAGTTGTCTGATTCATGATCAACACTGCATAGGTAAGCAGTCTTCAGATGGAAAACATTCAAACAAGCCTTAAGAAGCATACTTATAATGATGTCCCCTTGGACAGAGTAAGTTATCACAGCTTGTTTTATGCTACTGATTTCAAGGTTAATGAAATTCTCTAATTATTATCAGAAAACTTTTGTAGTCTATGCTAATACTACATTAGAATGTAAATTCATTCATTTTAGAGTCATTTAAAAATAAATCCAGACAGAAAATTTCTTTGTATTTTCAGTGTGGTGATAAGCAACTTCAATAAAAGGGAAAATTCTAATGAAAGGTGAAAGCTGAAGCACTGCGGGGTAAAGTCCTGATGCCTCAGAATGGTTTGTGGGACCGTTTACACAGAATATAGTGGGGTTGAGAAAAGAGGAAGGTCCTAGAGTATCGTTAACTATTGGCAAGTGAGCACTTTAAGTAGAAGGGTCGTAGGCCTTGTAAGCCCTTATTTCCCCAATCCTATCTTTTCCCTCCATTGCCTAAACACAATGACATTATTAATCAGTTTACAAACCACAACTGAGAGTATGAAACTGTAGAAGAACTACTATATCAGATGACTCATAATGACATGAGGAAATGATTTTTTATTTGTCTAGTCACAATTCTTATATAATCCTTATATATTTTCCTTCTGGGATAGGATGGTAAGGGGCAGAGATGACAATTTTCTTACATAGCATGGAATTTCCATATTTATAGAATAATGGCATGCCCACTATAAAAATTGGAGAATAGTCATATTTACAAAAAAAATGGAAATCATTTGATTTATATCACCTAGAGATTATTATTTATATTTTCCTTCAGTGTATATAATCAGAAAGCATTTGTCATAGATATTTCTAGTTTTGTCTTAATTTAACTTCAGGTTCATTATAAGACGTTTACAATATCACTAAATATTCTACGAAGGTATAATTTTAATGTTGCCTAATATCCTATCTAAATGTAAGTATAATGATTGCAAATATTTTTTGACATTATGCATATAGCCCAGTGGCTCTTAAAGCAATTAATATTAATATTATCTGGGGATATTTTAAAACATAGTGATGCTTGAGTTAACCCCAGATTAAAATTAAAACCTTTTCAACTTTGGCCTGAACATCAGTAGTTTTTAAAACATTTATCCTGTAAAAATATATGTTAATGTGGAAAGAGTGGAAAAAGGACATTTTGGTTTGAGGGCCAAAGATGATTCAAGTTGTTCAAAAATAATAAGTAGACCATCTTTGATTGGTTCTTTCAGCCTTCATTAATCACGCTCAAATTCTGCACTTTTAATATAGAACAGCATTAAGAGTGGTTGATTCTACATGGCCAATGGAAGCAGAAGGGACTAGAAAATAAGGAAGCGTGAAAGAGGATAAATGTGCCCGTCTCATGATTATACTTCTAAGTAGTAATATGGATATGAAACTGAAATTCAAAAAATTGAAATTCAATAAAACCCTCTAGATTTACATCACAGGTGATTAAAAACACCCTAAAATCACAGTGAAGCATCATCTACAAGAGGACCTGTGAATTTAAAGTTGCTCCCTAACCTTCTCTCCTGCTTGACCAGCAGGACCAGGGTCTCCGGTCGGACCTGCTCGACCTTTGGGGCCTTCAGGGCCATCTTCTCCTCTTGGACCTACTTGACCAACTTCCCCCTGAAACACAGAGTAACAACATTCTTGTAATTTAAAATATCTTGGAGACTGAATGGCAGAAATTATAGTCTATCAAAAACTTATATTCTTCAACTCTTGGTTTGTTTACTCACATATTACATATGACAAAGAGGCTTGAAAGTATTTGATTTCATCAATCTTTCAATTAATAAATAAACTACTCAATGCTGTCTGAAAGTTGAAAAACTACAGAAGCCCTACATTAAATTAATTTTAATACATTGTGTTGCAGAAAGAGAGACAGAAAAAAATAAATAAGAATCAAAATTAGACACCGTAGGTTGGCTGAATATGCTACACCAAAATATGCCACTGTGGCATAAGGATTATTTTGAACTGAAGGCAATTGAAAAAAAGCAGATACAAAAAAAGGTTCTCTACCCACCCCATACCTGCTTAAAAGCAAGGCACAAATTTGCAAAGGTGTCTTTCCTCCCCTCTCTACTAGAAAGGACAAAAATTAATCAGTAGTGATAACTAGACACTTACCAGTCCAGAGTCAGAAGCAGGTACCAGTGGAATCTACCTATGCAACAAACTTTACAACTAGCCTTTATATACCATTAGTTTCCCATATATCTGCCTTCCCACAATTTACAGTATTAGAAATTCGAAGTCCTTTTCCTGCTCAAAATTTATTGTTCCTTTGCTAAAATGCTATACAAGCCCCAGTTGTAACCACTCTATTTAGTTACTCGTCACTGAGTGTTCCCATGTATAATCATGATACATATGCTAGCAAACTTCCGTTTACTTTTCTCTTGTTCATCTGTCAGTCTAATTTTACAGGGCACCAGCCTGAGAACCTATCAGGGTAATAGGGAAAATAATTGCTCCTCCCAGATGATAGCGACTTTAGAAATCACCGTTTGGAACACAAGAAAAATGTCTCTGTTTTAAACTTGGCTTTCGCATTTAAGGTATTAGGAACTGGGATGTGTAAGTTATTGCCCCTATCCCGGACACAGGCTTTCTGTGCATTTTAGGAAAATCAATATTCTATAGTATCCTTTTTTGCTTAAATTTATTAGATACTATTATACTAGTTATAAAATAAATCTTCCCAATAAAATTTAATTTATTTTAGGTGACACAATTTTGTTTTCAAGGTACTCATTAACAGAAAAACAGTGTACTATTTCTACATTCAAAAATTCAAGACAACTATATAGTGAACATTCATAAAAGTTGCAGATACAGTTTCCAGGCAGCATAGCTCACTATGTGTGAACAAAATTTAAAACAAATCTATTGAATTAATTATATAAAACAATTTGATCATCATTTTAGAAAATATCTGTAAACAATAATACCATATATATAATATACTATATATTATGTATATATATATATATAAAACTATGGATGTTCTGGGACATATAGAGATTTAACATAACATCTAAAAAACAACTGATACTATATTATCTCTACAAAAATTAAACACCTAATCTTCATATAAAAATGGAAGTGAAAAATATCACGGGTAGTACATTTTTATTTATCCTGTGTTTGCAATATTTAATTATAAGAAGAAACACACAAATGTATGTATTAGTGCAAATTTCTTTCTACTTACTCTGTCACCTTTAAGACCCATGTCCCCTTTGAATCCTGGAAAACCATCTTCACCCTAAAATGTATAAGTAATAAAACAAGTGTTTAATCAATTGTTTCTATGAATCTAAAATATGGCTATGCAAATTATGAGTACTGGTAATTAGGAAAAATTGTTCTGAGAAATAAGTACCTTAGTTGTGAAACCTCCTCTTCCCTATTTTAACCCTTTATCCCCAGTATCCTCCCATTTTCCCATAATTAATGCCTCTAAGTTAACAGAAAAGTTTTCACAAATGTGTCCATTGAATCTTCTCTATCTTATAGGGGGGAATAACCATTTTCTTATAACAAAATGTATCCTATGTTATTTGAACAAAGAAAAAGTAAAAATTTAATTAACTATATTAACTTTGGATTACAATAACTCTGGACAACCAAATAAAATGTCTTTAATTTACTGATATATAACTAAGAATTTTATATCATTCATTTTGTCTCCTATGCTTTAGATAAATGTCTTCTGACTCAACTTGTTCTCTAATTACAATCTCTCTTCAGGTGAAGAATAAGCAAATTAATATTATCCTTAACATGTAAATAGAGATTGCTTATCATCACATCATATGCACAAACAAATGATGCTGAAAACTGGGCATCCTTTAGCAAAGAGAGGAGAAATTTTGACTATGAAAATATTTACTGTCATTTTTACTATATGCAGACTTTTAAGAAATAAGCTTCATCAATAACCTTCCTGTCTCTTAATTTCAAGAAAAAAAATTTAATTCCTAAGGAATAATCATTCATGTATTCAATAGCATTAATTGAGCAATAACTCTGTTCAGAGTATTGTGGAGTAGTTTGAAGTTTTTGTTTTACCAATAATTTGTATTAATTTTGGTACAGGTGGAATAGAATGGGTGTTTAGAAAAGAAAGACATGAGGATGATGATGATGATGTGCTGTGCTGGTGCTGGTTCTGGTGAGGCAAGAAGTGAATCTGGAGATTTGAGGGGGCAGTTGGTACCTTAATTAGTAGTTGGAGAATAAGCATTCATGTATTCAATAGCACTAATTGACTTGCAGAGTTTGAGAAAAAGGCATGTCAGGCCAAGTCTGAGAACAGAGCTGAGAAGATTAGTTCCTACACTTCCACATCCTGCTACCAAATGAGCTCTACAAAACATTAAACTGATCACGTCAGTTTTGCTTTAAAATACTTCAATGGTTCCAAAGTGCTAATGATGAATATAAGCTGCCATCCCCCCTCTCCTTCCTACCATGATCTAGGCTTTGTTCACCTCTATAGTCTTATCTTTGGTCTTAAATCTCCTCTCTACTTCCATCCAACACACTGATTTTAGAAAAACTGAATTACCTGTATTTCCATTTGTAATTCTTGCATTGGTTAACTACTTACACATACACACACATCTGCAAATCCTTTACCTTCTCTGTCTACCTGGTGATACTTTCCTCTTCTTTTAGGATTTAGTTCATGATTATGCTATGAAGTTTTCCATGACCTCAATATTTCCCCCTTAAAGTTAACCTCTTTGTTCTGTGTGCCCAACTGAACATTTAGCATTATAAGATAACATCCTGCACTTAATAGATCATAGGTCTCTTTCTTTCTATTAAATGGTCAAAACCAAGAATCATGCTTAATTAACCTCTGAATCTCCAGTGCCTAGTACATTTTGACCCTTAAAAATCATGATATTTAATAAACATTTATTGAATGTATATTTGGAATCATCCTCGCCTCAGTGCTAGTTTGGTAAGGTATGCTAAGGTCCAGAAAATATCAGGTTATGATGGATATATGAAACTTAGACTTGGAAAAGGAATCCAATCTGATATCCTATCTAAACATAAGAATTCTGACAGGTCTAAAAGTTTTGACACAAGCATAATGTTTTCAGCTTTCTGGCCACAAAGTAGCCTTGTGGAATTAGGATTCTCTCTGCACCTAATGCAATTGTGCAATAGCAGAGGCTTAAAAGCTGAAAATGACCACTTAACTTCCTATTGACTGGTGTCTTCAATACTTTCTCCCTAGAGAGAAAGGTAATTACACAGTTGCCAAGTTTAGTTTAAAAAAATACTGCACTTTATGTCTAAAATCAGCAACAGTTTTTAGGATATTTTGTCCAGGAGAGATTTGTTTTTTAAGAGAGCATATAGTGGACTAGAAGATATTTCTGTCAAAACTTTGTTTTCAATACATTTGCAATTTAAAAATAAATTAGATGACTCAAGTTATTAAGAATATCCTTACAATAAGTGACATTTTTTAAACAAATAATACTTTCAAGCTACTAAGATTTCCAGTCCTTAAATTATCAAGTCTGAATTAACATTTTTTAAAAGTAGATAGATTTTTAGAAAACATGTAAAAAAGGAATTCACCTGTGCCACTTGGTTAACTGGATTATGTTGCTTAAGTTCTAAGGAACAAATCTGAGTCTAAACAATGGAGAATTTTATTCTAGTTAGGGTACTAACTTGGTATTTCACCTTTGGTTAATTAATTAATATTGTTATTCATAAAAGAAAATAATTTCAACTTCCTTCTTCATCTCTTATGAGATAAATGGTCAATTATAATATATACTCAGAAAAACAAAATAACCAATAATCTCAAATTGTTTTCCTACATATAAGCAATATATATTATTTTTTCCTGAGTAGGTTTTTCCTCATATATCTCATCATCTATAATTTTATTTTCCTTTGTCATTTGCTACTACCCCCCTTTCCAAAAAGTTCACAACTTTCCCACCCCAATTAAATGCCTTTCCTTTAAACACTGCCCTCCCTAAAAATCCTTCATGGGCACTAATTCCAGAGAAACAATTTGAATTGATATTTAAATGTATTACCAATAAAAATTGAGATTCCAAATTCCAAACTGAGACAATATATTTTTTTGCATAGGCAACTTGCAAGTAATTACAAGTTCAACACTGTCCAAACTACCACTGTGCTAGCTCAGTAAGACACTATACCCTGAAGTTCATCTGTGATGACCAAGATGAATTGGGATTCAAATCAAAGTAGCTGAGTTAATTTAAAATGCATGACATTTTTTCACACAGTAGAATTGTCAATATAGTTGCATACTTTGACAGTGCCTCAGTATGTAACCTATTTATTCTTTTCAGAAAAATAAAATATAATGTATATAATAAGTCCATCCCTTCTTGTTATCTATTCCTTACTGATATCAAATCTATTCAAGGTGTTTTTGATAATATTATGACTGTGGGAATAAACAGTTATCCTTGAAATCAAAATGTGTATTGCATATATTTCTCACCAAATCTACCAACATTTTATATTTAACTTTGTTTTATAAAATGAAATATAGTAAGAATTAATGCAATAGTGATTCTGAGTAATGTTATTCCATTTCAACACAATCATCGAAGGATTTGGGAGCTCTACATTTAATGTTAAACATTTACATGAAAAAAATCTCAATTTTGTTTTCTTCATCAAATTAAACTATAAGCACTCTTTAAAAGAATGTACATTCTTTCAGCCACCTTTACTTGGCTTTAATCTTAATTTCCTTCTTATTAAAGCTTTTGTTGTGCATGCAGTATCACATATGAAGTCTTCCTGTTCCCCCAGTTGATTCATGTTACTTCTAACTTTCATATTTTGCACTTCATTTTAATTTATAAAATTTGGGGATTTTAGTAGAGAAAAAAATAGAATAAACATTCCTCTGTTATACATATAACTGGATCCAATCCAAGCATAACAAACCAATCATAAGGCCAACCTTATAATTTAGAAAAGTTAAACACATGTAAGAAAAAAAGAGATGCAGGATTGATTCTGTTTATGACATAGCTTTTTTTTTTTTCTTTTTAAATAATGTAGTCGTCACCTGAGGATAAAAGACTTCTAAAATTTCCAGGATATAGAGTACAAAATTAGACTTGCATTGTTTGATACATAACTAATCACTCAATATATTTGAGAAATGGAATATCTGTTCAATAAACTTAAATTTTTTATACAATAGGTATATAGCAATTAAAATCACCTAAATAAATTATGTTTTACCTTTTCACCTTTAGAGCCCTTGAGACCTCTGACACCATCTGCTCCCTATGGAATAAATTAGAAGGATTAAATAACTATAATATTTTACATTGAAATTAAATAATGTAGGAAAAAATAATATTTACCTTTACTCCTCGGGGACCAGGGTAGCCAATGGGACCCTGTGGACCAGGAGGACCCTGAAAAAGACCCATTGCAATTTAAATACATAATGCACTGAAAGTGCCCCTCACTCACAACATACTATAATTTTACCAAATAATCTATAAGAACATGGTATTTTTCTACTTCTGGTGAAGATTTCTTTGGTACTTTATCATTTGTGTCTAAAGTCAGATATCATGAACAAATCATGTGACGAGACTTACCTACTCCAAACTTATATATTCATGCAAAAAGTAAGATAAATATTATGAATATGTGAAATAATATAAGTAATTATATAATTAATAACTGCTTTTCTAAGCCTGAAAAAATCTGATGTTTTCAATGTCTACAATAAACAATTATAGACTAGCCAAAAGGATAAATAATTTCTAACCAAAAACTAGCATTAAATTTATTACATTCCAAATCAAAACTACAATGAAGTATCACCTCACACCAGTCAGAATGGCTATCATAAAAAAATCTACAAACAATAAATGCTGGAGAGGGTGTGGAGAAAAGGGAACCCTCTTGCACTGTTGGTGGGAATGTAAATTGATACAGCCACTATGGAGAACAGTATGGAGGTTCCTTAAAAAACTAAAAATAGAACTACCATATGACCCAGCAATCCCACTACTGGGCATACACTCTGAGAAAACCATAATTCAAAAAGAGTCATGCACCACAATGTTCATTGCAGCTCTATTTACAATAGCCAGGACATGGAAGCAACCTAAGTGTCCATAGACAGATGAATGGATAAAGAAGATGTGGCACATATATACAATGGAATATTACTCAGCCATAAAAAGAAAAGAAATTGAGTTATTTGTAGTGCGGTGGATGGACCTAGAGTCTGTCATACAGAGTGAAGTAAGTCAGAAAGAGAAAAATAAATACCATATGCTAACACATATATATGGAATCTAAAAAAAAAAAGAAAAGGTTCTGAAGAACCTAGGGGTAGGACAGGAATAAAGACACAGACGTAGAGAATGGACTTGAGGACATAGGGAGGGGGAAGGGTAAGCTGGGACAAAGTGAGAGAGTGGCATGGACATATATACACTACCAAATGTAAAATAGATAGCTAGTGGGAAGCAGCCGCATAGCACAGGGAGATCAGCTCGGTGCTTTGTGACCACCTAGAAGACTGGGATAGGGAGGTTGGGAAGGAGGGAGATGCAAGATGGAAGAGATATGGGGATATATGTATGTATATGTATAACTGATTCACTTTGTTATACAGCAGAAACTAACACACCATTGTAAAGCAATTATACTCCAATAAAGGTTGTTCAAAAAATTTATTGCATTCACATCATCAAGAATATGATCAAAATTATATATTTTCCATGGCTGGCTTCATTTCACTAGTCTACCTAAAGGAAATAATGTATAATATACAATAATATATATTATACAATAGTAATGTTGACTATTTTAATAAGAATCCAAAATTAGCTACTCTAAATAAAAATGATCTTACCCTGCTACTGTAATCCAAAATAGTATTAACATTGAAAGCTTTTATTTTGATATTTTATTTAGATATTTTGCTAATCGTTGCTCTTACAATTTAGTCTCCTCTTATGTAAAGGTTATCAGAAAGTAATAAGTATAAATAAAATTCAAGTGACATAAACACTTTAATGATATTCAGTAGTTCTTGTCCAATTTCATTATTATTACTTATGGTCATTTATTCCACATATATTACATAGGCAGAATGTGGATTTATTTCTTATCATGAGAATATTTTTTAAAAAACAGAGAATGCTAGTCTAATTGATCAAATTGCCAATGCAAAATTAAAAGTTATCTAAGACACATCTTTTTTAATACCCTAAATAAAAAGCAACTATAGAAACATGATTTACATCTAAATGCTAGCAAAAATTCTTTTGAAAGTAAAGACATATTACAGGTAGAGAATAACTATTTTCTGGCACTTAGTTTCCAATATTCATATCCCTAAATGATCATCGAAGAATATGATGTATATATATATATATACACACACACACACACACACACATATATATATATTGTAGAAATGATCAAAGTAAGGCATTTTCTCTAGAGGATAAGGTGACAATATTTAAATGGATACTTTGTAACATACCAGAGAACCCTTTTCTCCAGACTGGCCTTCTTTTCCAGGATGACCCTACATTTATCAAAAATATAGACTGGTGAGATGCAATATTAATGGTAATTTATATTATGAAATTGTTCCCTTTTTTCCCATCTGTTGAGGTTTTACTCTTTATGTTTCAAAATATATTGCACATTTTGCATCAGTGTATATGGCTTTAAATAACACTGGAAACTGTGGCATTTGGAAAGAAACATAGTAAGTTTATATTGCATGGGTATAAGTTTCATCAACCACATAATATACTTGAGCGAGAGCTTGGGAAAAGCACATAACACATATTATTCATCAACAATTCAACCCCAGTCTCATTTAGAGTCTTACATAAAGGTGTTTCAATCTAACTTTTATTTTGCATATTGATCAAATAATCATACACACATCTTTAAAAAGCAACTAAAATATGTGGATATATATTTTAAAATATAGCAACATCATAAACACTAATGGTGTTTGTAATCAAGTTATCGAGAGTCACTAAATTTTGTATAAAAACATACAGCTCCACAACAACTATACTCAATGAAAACAACTAGTTGCAGAATGAAAATTTTTGTACCCTAGCTCTGAGTAAGTAGTTTGAAGAGAAAAAAATAACAATTGTGGAGATTACATAATTACATTATTTATTACTATGTGATAAGATATAATAAACACTGCTATATTTCTAGAAAAGTAGGAAATCCCTGAAGGCAGAGGAATTTTCATGTAAGATGTCTGAGGAAACTTACAAAAGGTGAGGAATTTCACCTGGACTCTCAAGAAACATGTTCTTTGAAAAGGAAGAGAGAATGGAAAAGTGTTTTCTATGAAAAGAAAAGGACATAACAAAAGGTATAGCAATAGAAAATGTAAAGCATGCTAAGAGAAAAGTGAGTGGTAGGAAAATATGAGATTCTGGCCTAGGGTGGTCCAAAGCCCACTGGGAGCTCCTTAAAGAGTTTGCAATATGGAAGTGGCATGATGAAATAGCATTTTAGAGAGATCAATGTTTAATTATTGGCTCTACTGCTTTTATTACTGAATTCTTACAATCACTTCTAAAGCACATGTAAAATCTATTTTTGCAAATAACATATAGAAATTTTAATGACCAGGTAACTATTACTTACAGGAGGCCCATCAGCACCAGGGAGTCCTCCAAGTCCTGGTTTTCCTTGTGGTCCCTAATCAAATAGAGAAAAATAATATTTTCATTTAAAAATTGAAAATAATGAAAAGTCTGACTTTGTACATAGTGATATACACCCAATAAAATTCTTAACTTGAGTCACTGGCTTTCATCTATAAGCAACAAACATCTGAATACTTTTTAACATATTATGTAGAAGAAATGGTATATAAAGATAGATGAAAACCAAATTTAACATCTGTCAGAGACATGCTAGTTTTCATACTGCTTAATAGTCCTAAATGTGTCTTTTTAAATTAACAAGTTAGTTTTTGCATACCACAATAAACTGGAACTTATAGAATAAAAAGGAAAACAATATAGGTCAATATACAATCAATATACATTGATTTATATCATTGAAAAAGCAAATATTGGCTATTTCCATCAATGATGTTAATAAGTGCCAATTCACAGGGAACTATATTCAATACCTTGTGATAAACCATAATGGAAAAGAATATGAAAAAGAATGAACTAAATCACTTTGCTGTACAGTAGAAATTAATACAACATTGTAAATCAACTGTACTTCAGTAACTATTTATTCAACAGATTAATCTGTGTTTAATCACAGGAGATTTCAATTCTCATTTAATTTGATCATTGGTAAGGTTGGAACATGCTAAGAATGACTATTACAAGAAGTAGACCCTTCACTGGGAGAAAAATTGGCTTTCTGCTTAGAATAATTAATTTTATCAAGTCTTCAGAGCCTAAGCCATTATTGCTTACTGGTCAAGTCATTAGCCAGAATTTAGAAACAATTAAAAGGGCAAGGATATATCAGCAATCCTAGATGCTGGATGTAGGAGGATTTTTCCATTCTTAGAAAGTATTTAGAAAAAGCATTGTATTCATATACATGAATAGTACAGAATTTAACTAGAAATCCTCACTTAAATCACTTAACAAGAAAGTCTCACTTAAATCACTATGGAACAACACACAAAAATAAAGGTAATCTTTAAATTGAACAATCTGGACTTTATAACTGAATTTAATTGCATCTCATTTACAGGATTTAAAAGATTTAATTCCCTTCACCACTCTGCAAAGTCATATACAGTTAAGTAATCTAACATTATGAAACAATTGTTATAAAACCTGTTTTTTTTTAATGGCAGTATTTTGCCTTTCACTCAAATCATTTTTTCTCTCTCAGTAAATAGTCTTATTTCTTCAAAACAAAATGTAGATTACAAAGGCAAAACTATTCCAGTAATTATTATTATCAGCAGATATATTTCTAAGACAATGACCTTGTGTACAATACTACATGGATTTTATGTTGTTGCTATATATTTAAGGGTAGATGAAAAATACTAAAACTCTTGTACTATAGGATGATTTTTTTAATCAAGTTAAAATCAATCCATCTTTTTTAAAATGGAAGCTCCATGACAGTACAATATTTTGTCTGCTTTCTTAACTGCTTGGTGTCTCCCTACAGGAATGGGGACAAAGTTAAATGAATGAATGCCATATTTTAGATTTTAATAAAATAGTTAAAATTTATTGTGTCTCTATGCACTATGTTAAGCATATATTTATAAGTGTCTCTATGTGTCTTTATGCATATGTCTCTAAGTGTCTATATGCATATGTCTCTAAGTGTCTATATGCATATATTTATGTGTCTCTATGTGTCTATATGCATATGTCTCTAAGTGTCTATATGCATATATTTATAAGTGTCTCTATGCACTATGTTAAGCATATATTTATATGTATAGTATCCATTTTAAGTCTCAAGCAATTCCATGAAATATCAGCATCAAAGAGCTTGAGTAATTAACTAATGTTAATACATCACAGAATTGCAATATAAATGAATCCAGATCTGTAGCCATACCGTCAAAGTCCTTGCCTTTAACTAATATATATTTCGTGTCTTGCTTTTTCTTCTTTAGCTCATATAGTTATACAATACCATTTGTTTTCTGTAAAGCCATTAACATATGTGATGTAAATTCTGAAGCCATAAATTAAATCACAGGACTTAACAGTATATTTAAGTTATCAACGTGTCAGAAAAGCAATATAGTTGTCATCCATTTTAGTTAATTAGCTTGAACTTTATAAAATCTTTTATCACAAATATAATAACAGCATAGGCTATGATAACTTAGGACAAAAATATAAAAGTTATTGGGAATTAAAAATATATGACATTACTTAAATTATATTTAATTGTGAGATTATAGCATGATCCAACTGAAAACATTATTCACCAAGTTTTGAAAGACAAGGCTCTTGAGCCAGAATAAACAGAACACAGTATATCATAAAGAAAATAAAAGTAATATAGATCCAAAATAAACTATATACCGTAAATGCAATACAAATAAAATGCATTTTCTTCATGTTCTTGAGTTTCTTTCTCCTTTTGATGGAAAGAGGCTGTCTTTGGACTCAAGAGCTGGATATGTTCAAAGCAGAGAAAGAAGCGGCTTGTGCTTAAAGACAGCTCTCTTCCTACCACAAGAAGTGCAGTGAATCAGATTCTATATTTTACCTGTGACTCAACAAAGGGAATTCAGATATAACAGCTTTCCTTAAAGCAATTCTTCCTAGGAATCCAGTTCAGAGATGATAAACATTATTGTAGAAAATTCAATAGGCACATGCCTCAAGTGCAATTTATGGTTATGATGAGCTAATCCAAATATGTTAAGAATATATGTCCAGATTAAGATCTCTGATCTAAAGCAAAGATTTTAAATCACCTTTGGTACCTAACATCTTAAATAAATAAACCATTTTCCATAGCACTCTAATACTGTAAACATATGGAAAATATGCACAGAGAAAAAGTACTTTAAAGATCATTTAAGTTTGATATGCTAATTCTTAACATTAATAATAAGTAACTTGGTAAGAATGTTACCAAAGGACTTGAATATATATTTTATCAAAGAATATATAGAAAAGGTCAATAAGCACATAAAAATATGTTCAGCATCACTAGTGATTAGGGAAATGTCAGTTAAAACCACAATAAGATACTATTTCACACCAACAAAAATGACCATAATCAAAAAGAGAAGCAATATTAGTATTGTTGAGAATCTAGAGAAACTAGAATCCTCATAAATTGCTGATAGGAAGGAAATATGGTACAACCACTTTGAAAAACAATTGGAAACTTCTTAAAATGTTAAATATAAATTTACCATATAACCCAGCAATTCCACTTCTAAGTATCTACCAAAAATAAATGAAAACATGTCTACACAAATACCTTTTTACAAATATTCACAGCAGCACTATTCATAATAGCTGAAAAGTTACATAACTCATATGTCCCTCAACTGCTGAATAAGTAAACAAAATGTGGTATATTCAATCAATGGAATACTATTTGGCAACAAAAAGGAGCAAAGTGCTGATACAGGCTGCAATATGGATAAACCTCAAAAACATTATGCCAAATGAAGCCAGACACAAATGTCACATATTATATTCATTCATATGATTAAATTAAAAATATTAATTTTCATTCCTATATCTTGTTCACATGAGATGTTCAGATAAGGTAAATCTATAAAGATAGAAAGTAGATCAATGGTTGTCTAGCTTTGTGGGTGAAATGGGAGTGCAAATTGACACAAGGTTTCTTTCTAGGGTGGTATAAGTATTCTAAAAATGTGATTGTGGCACAACTCTATAAATTTACTAAAAATCATCGACTTGTACACTTAAAATGAGTAAATTTTTAGGGTATGAAATTAACCCCAATAAAGTTGTTAATTTAAAAAAAATTACATATTCATAGAAATCAACAAAATAAGAAAAAATATATTAGAAGAATTAGGTAACACTGTGCTGTAACTATAGGGGACAGGAAATATTACTTCGGGAATTTGTCAGAGGAGATAGGGACAAAGACATCTCTTTAATTAAAAACTTATTCTTGTTTTGATCCAGACATTGAGTTATTAAAAAGAACATCATTTGCCATTTATACATGAGAAACTGTGGCAATAATGTCACAATTTTCCCTTAATTAGACCTTGCTAAAAGCCTTTTGTCACAAGCAAACCTAATTACATTTTTTAAATAATGAGAAATAAAAGAACCAAAATAAAGAGAAAACACTCATATCAGTACGTTTCTGAATTAATATATCTGAGAATGTCACATTTGGAAGTTATCCAAATGGAAACTTTGTGAAATTTTATCATTTACAGTTCAGAGACATATGAATGACTGCTGCTCACCCTGTGCTTTCATAATTTAAACTCCAGATTAATTCTTTATATGCTGGGACATTTAAATACCTTATCAAAAACAGAAGGCAGACCTTATACCTCCCTAAAGTTGACAACACAAGCTTGTTTACCAGACATTACTAGAACAACAGAATACTTACTTTTTCACCCGGGAGGACCAATTGGACCTTGTGGACCAGGAAGACCCTATTTTAAAAGAATTCATTTCATATGTCAAGAATCACATCACAAGAATACACTTTTAAAATAGTAAATGATTAGCCCTCTAATTTACATGAAATGATTTATGAGAATCTATCTATATTATATATATATATATATCCCCCCACATTCCCCAGAAAGTTTTGCAACACTATGAGGGATTTTACATAAGCTACTCTTCTGGCAACGGATATGTAATGTGATCCTATTCAGAACCCTCCTGCAGGTGTCCTGGCATTCCATGAACACCAAATGACTCATTTTTCTCTTGGAAGAAAGAGGCCTCTGCAAATTTGCTCAAATTTTTTTAAAAAGAAAAAAAAAAAGAATCATCTTCCTACATTCACAATAAAAACTCTTAGCCCTACATAGAAAATTCTGAGGCTGTCAATTTTCTTGTATAAAGATACCATCTTATCCCATTAGCTCAAAAAAGCTGTGACGGTTTAGACTTACTTGAGGTCCTGGATTCCCTTGCTGACCTGGAGGTCCAGGCTCCCCTTGGGGACCCTGCCATAGGAAAATATAAAGAGTCTTTAATAAAACTATTTCAAATAATAGGTTTTTTCTTTTCAGTTGAAAAATAGTCCCCAAATCATGTTTCCCTATAGAGAATCCGGAAAATCTTGCAAAATATTAATGCTGGCAGAAGCACTTGGCAACACATTGTAAGAAATCTTAATTTTAGATTTAGCAACAAAAGTGGTTTGTTAGTACTTAGATTACAGAAATGAGTTATCTTATGGATATTTTCTACATACCATGTTCCCTTTTGGTCCTGTGGGGCCATCCACACCTGCGATACCCTTCAATGACGAAAAAAATATGCTTGAGTGTTAACAAGTTCAGATGCTACAATGGAAAATTTAGAAGACTAACCTAATAATATGACACCCAGTAGCCTAGGTTGACTAAAAAATCATTTTAGAACTTAATGGAAATGAGGGAAAAAGCAAGGTCTATACTCTCCTCTCCATGCCCATGGAGACAACCTAACAGCATTTTCCACTGCGAGTTCGGAATTTGACACGAAACAATAAAATAGGTAAACTAAAAGGAAGAGAAAAGAGAGAAGCCAGTGGAGTAGGGTACGCTCAGTTAAACTGATAGGCAGCATCATTAGGTCTTAGAATATAACAGAGCAGTAAACCCTTGGCTGTCTACTGAAAGCTTTCACAGCCTCCTGGCTTTAAAAAGTCTGGTAACAAGCTTTCCCTAGGAAATCTTGAATGTTTTCAACAATACATACAGGCTGTCCTGTAGGTCCTGGAGTTCCCCTTGGTCCTAGCAAACCTCGTGGACCCTAGGAGGAAAAGAAAAACACATTCTCATAAGAAATGCCTTCAAAACATGCCTCTTCCTTTAAATAAATATTAATGTAATGTTTAGATTAAAATATTTGTTCATCTTCTTTTAATGGTGTTTAAAAATGCCATTTTTACATGACACAAATATCTAGTGTTTATATTGATCCAAAAGCCAAGATGGACAAGAAAGTCTTTAATACAGAAGCCGTATCTTTGATTTTTATAAATTTACATATGAATCACTTGGGAAATTTTAAAAATAGGAAATATTTTAATGCTTTAAATAAGTCACTTTTGTGTCATTTTCCAATTTGAATAGCAACACTGAATCTTATTAAATCTTATTATTCAATAAGATAGACTACACAAATAGAAGAGTCCTGATTCTCATTTATTTTACAGTTAAGTAAATTCCATCATGAAAGAATATTCTACTGAGAGAAAGAAACAAACAGCTGGATAACTATGTTAGCAAGATTATAGAAACCATTTGCTTGATTTTTAAAATTATTATGACTTAATTAATTTCTTCTCTTCTTCTTCCCTCTCCTCTATTTGTTCCTCCTTCTTTTCCTTCTTTAGAGAAGTGAATACAATGACTTACTGTCATATTCACTTGAGCTACTATGCCTTTTAGTTGACAGGCTCTATAATGTGGAAAACTAGGACTAAAACTAGGAGGCCTGCTTCTCATCTGGTTCTTTGATTAACTAGCTTTGGGTAAACCTTTCCAATTCAGTTTCCTCATTTGTAAAAATCAGTGGAAAAAAGGATATAATCTAGTAAATTTTATAGTTCTATCTGGTATATACTAAGCACCTCACTTTTGTATTTCTTCGGATAATAAGATTAATTTATCCTAAACACATAACTAGATTCTAGAGCTATTGATGATATAAAAACTGAAACAAAACAAAAAACAGCAACAAAAACTAGGTAAGGTTTTTGCCTGAAAAGATGTTATATCCCACAATTTTTTCTCTTGACTTTCTGAGACTTTATCTTTAACAAAAGAAGAGCTCTCAGTAACATTTTTAAATGTTTTTTTCACATAACAATTACCTGCTTAGCTTAGGCAAGACAGCAATAGTCATCTGAGTTTATTATTGACTTTATATATGTAACACCAATCACTATTCCTTCAAAACGGGGTATTATTTAAAAAGAAAAAAAGAAAGTTGCTTACAGCTTCACCTGGAAGACCCCTTGGTCCTATTTCTCCATCTTCTCCCTGTCATGGACAAAATGAATGGGAGAGTGATGCAATCAGACAATGTAACATTTCAGCATGATTTTGTTCTATGTTTTAATTTTAAATATTTCTTAAAAGAAATGAAGTTTAATATACCCGCATTCCATCTTCGCCAGGAGGACCAGGAGGACCTTGGGGACCTCGTTCACCCTATTAAATAAATCCAAGTATAAGTAGAACACAAAATAAACTAGAATGTTTGTCTATCCTACAGCTATCCTACCAAATATAACGGAACATTTGCAGAAAAACTTATGCTCTATTTTCCTCCTCAAAACACTTCAAAGATAAATCATAATTTTACATTAACTGGCATTATATATTAGTATGCTAGGAAAAAATGTTCCCTCAATTTTGAAAACAAAAAGGTTTAAATGAAATTCCCAAATAATTTTCAGACATTTAATTATTACAAACAAATAGAAAAGTATTTTGCTGAAGACTGTCTTAAACATGGATACACTTTGCTGATTTTTATTTACATTTTTTCTGCTTCTAAAATAATTCTTATTAAATCAGCACAGTTCTAGAAGACTAAAGAAATTTTTGGATTTTTTAAAAAACAAAATTATATATTTTTCTCAACATGTGATAGGCACACACTAAATGTCTTGCTAGACATTCATAGTGCTCTCTTTTCTTTATCTTTCTATTTTTTTTATATTCTCCAATTTCCTAATGGTTGTCTCATCTTCCTTCTTAACTTTTGGAGAAAAAAAATGTGAAGATCCAATTCTGATCTTTTTTCGAAAGACCACATCTTTGCTTAATTTCCCACTAAAAATATTGACTGGATTGTTGTTCAACATTGTATTTTGTTTAGCCTTAGTGAATTATAAGCTCTTGCACTGGACTGCAAACTAATATTATCATAAAGAAGTAGCCTGTGGTGTCTCAATCTACTGGAGCCATCTAATTAGTATAATAAAATACAGTGCCCAGTATATTGTTATATTAATGACAAACTGCCTATAGATGTCCTCTTTTGAGTATATTTCCACAGACAAAATGTAATAAGGAAATTGAGGCAATTATCAAAAAATTAGAGGCAAAATTAAATCTCCACACTTGTTCTATAAATGTATTTTCCATATACGTGTACATAAAGATTCCACATCAACTTATGTTTGTGTAAACTGAGTATTTTAATGTCTAAAAGAAATTAAAGAACTTATATGAGTATCACACATATAATTCTACTTATCTTTCTTCAAGTATCTAGTAGATGTACTAATTTATATGAGTTCACAAATACTTAAATTAATTTTCTTCTTATATCTTAGTGTATCAATATTTCGTAGTATTCCTGTATTATCCCAATATAAAAAGTATACAATGTACAGAATGGTATATCTTACCCTGTGACCCTTGTCACCTGGCAGACCTGGAAGTCCATCAAATCCTCGATCCCCCTGTAAAATCACCATCATCATCATCATCATCACCGTCATCATTATCATCACATTTCCAGCTTATTTCTGTACTGTAATTTGAGTGTGAAACGTTCTTTCATATCAATAAACTCTATTTTAAAATATAAAAATTTCAGGGGTGAACTGAGATACGAGATCTGAAAATACAAATGTATGAGATGAGCTCCCGACCTTGGCCCCGGGTTCTCCTGGCATTCCTCTTCCTCCATCAGCACCCGGACGACCCTGATAATACCAAGAACATGACTAAGCAAAAGGGATTCCAAATAGCACAGAATAAAAGAAAACAAAATAACTGATGATTTCAGATGCCCTCAAAATGTACAATGAAAACTAACCATACCCTTTTTCCAGATTTTCCTATTGGACCAGGAGGACCTTGGACACCACGAGGGCCCTATACAAAACATCATAATTAATTAATTTTATAGAATTCCTGATCAATAAACTTAATCACATCAAGAGAAAGGGCTTTAGAAATTTATACCTTCTTAGCTTTACCTTAATCATTTTAACACAAGAAAATAATTTCTTATGTAAAATTCTAGATAAAGCAAAAAGACAAGAGAATCGATTTTTCTAAATGGTTTCTTGCCAAAAAAGAGTCAGGCTATTTTATTAAGTTTATATAGACATGCAATTACGTTTAAACAAAAGTCATATAAACTGATATTTTAAGCTTTAAAAAAATCCTCAATTACTAAATATATTCTCAAAACCTTGCAGTTTTACATTTCACTTGACTGAAAACACTTCCATTTTATTCCTCTTCTCTTCGCCTTCACCTTTCTCTTCATTTTTTGGAGATCCTATTCTGGATATTTATTCTTTTATTGCAGGTATCACATTGAATTATAATTGTCTTTTTTTCATAGTTCAATCTCCCATTAAATTGTTAACTACTGTGATTTTGGACTAAATCTTTTTCTCTGTTATACTCCTATAATTTAGCACAGTGCTGGTACATATTTCTTTCAATCATCTACAAAATCCTGGAGGATCACTTGGCAAACCTTAATTCAAATTATTGACTGGCACCATGCCATGTCAGATTAAAGTTTAAAGATTCTCAATATCTTTCTTGAAGCAGTATAATACAATGTTATATCAATATACAATGTCTTACTTGTGAATTAATATATGTGATTTTTAAAATAAAATTACACAGCTAATAATAGATCCAATATAGATCCAGTAAAAATAGTATATAGGCCTTTGTATTTAATTAACTATACCCTTTTTAAGTTTAAACAATATGCATATAATGAGTGAGGTAGAAAATGCAACACATATTTGAAATTACAAATAATTCTTATGATTACTGTGAAATGTTGATTATAGAAATATGAAATTAAGGTTGCCTAATAATTAGAGGTTAAAAGAATATAGCTTTTAAAAAACTATTGCAGCAAGAAAACTCTATCCTATACCCCAGCTGGAAGGCAAGGAGCAATAATAACAGGACAAATCTTGTTAGTTTTCAATGAAAATGATCCTTCATTTGATATTGCATCTCATTGGAGTTAAGGAAAACTGCAAAGACCGTGAAAACTACTGCAGCATGTTTTCAGATTCATCCATTTTGTAAAGAGGTGAGTCTGACCCAAAAGTTCATAAACTTTGCAAAAGATATATCAATATTTTTATACAATTCTCAGTTAAGGTACAAATGTTTTCCATTTCTTTATGGCAACATTTAACAAGCACGAAAAAGAAGGTTGCCACATTCTGTGCCACCCAAATATCTTTCTAAATTTTGGGGGGATTTTTTCTCATTTCAAAATAAACTGTGGTGCATCCAAACAGGGGCATATTATACAGCAACAAAAAGGAATAAACTATTGATGCACTCATCAACTGCAACAAACCCCAAAGGCATTATGCTAAGTGAAAGAAACCAGTCTCAAAGATTACATAATGTATGATTTCATTTATGTAATATTCTTGGAAACATGAAACTGTAGTGATGAAGAACAGATCAGTGCTTGTCGGGTATTAGGAAGTTGTGACTGTAAAGTGGCACCAAGAAATTGCTTGGGGTTATGACTGTGGTGGTGGTGACAAAGAATACATATAGGTGTTCACATTCAAGTTTACATTATAATATTGTTAAAATAAAACTAATTTTAAAAATAGAAAAAAATTAGTTGGATGGCCACTTGAGAGCTCCTGTAGCCCAATCTGAGTTTATATGTTATTGAGTATATCAGAAAGCATTTTCATTAAAAATGAATTTTAGGGCTTCCCTGGTGGCGCAGTGGTTGGGAGTCTGCCTGCCAATGCAGGGGACAAGGGTTCAAGCCCTGGTCTGGGAAGATCCCACGTGCCGCGGAGCAGCTGGGCCCGTGAGCTACAAATACTGAGCTCTGCGCGTCTGGAGCCTGTGCTCTGCAGCAAGAGAGGCCGCGACAGTGAGAGGCCCGTGCACCGTGATGAAGAGTGGCCCCCGCTTGCCACAACTAGAGAAGGCCCTCGCACAGAAATGAAGACCCAACACAGCCAAAAATAAATAAATGAATAAATAAATTTTAAAAAATAATTAAAAAAAAATGAATTTTAAAAATACATCACATTTTGCTTTTACAGTTTTCTAGAATAAGTATAATTCATAATGTGCTTATAGTGAATGTCTCTATCTACTTATCATTCAAGGAAAAATAATACTTTTAATTTGGCACCATGTAAATATAATGTAAGATCTTTTTAAGAATTTCAGGTCAGATGTTCTCAATTTCTCTTAATTTCCTCAGCTCTACAAAGGGCTTCAAATTAGCTTCTTTTAGGTATATTAAATATTCTTTCTGAGAGAATTTACTAGATTTTATTCTCCACAGGAAATATGTTAGGCTTGTGGCAGGGCCACTATAAATACAATTGTAATAGTACTTCTCTGTTCTGTACAATCTCAAGCCAATTTAATGTTCTGAAGACCTATTACTCTCAAGACTTTCCCATTCTAGCTTATTATCTTCTTTTAATATTGTTTAAATTAATAAAGTTATTGGCAGTCAACTGACCATTAGAGATGTTTCAATTGAAGAACGTGATGTGAGCTTAAAGGTAATGTAAGTAATTTCTTTACTCATAAAACAGATGGTAGACACTTCAATCACCCTAATAGATAAAATAAACTCAAAAATAAAATAAGTGAAATAGGTTAATTTTTACCTGAGGACCTGGATCACCCCTCTCACCTTTGGCCCCAGAGGAACCAGGCCCCCCCTGTAGAGAAAAGGTGAAGACATAATCATTTAATCTTGTAATTCCCTAACCAGTTTTTTTCTACCATTTTCACTTGAAATAATTAAACATTATTCAAAATACATTTCTTCAAATAGTATGATTTTATTAGTTAATACAACAAAATTTTCAAGTCCTCTGATTGAAATACATCTTTCTCAGATTTTGACTGTATTCCAGTGTGTGAACTATATTTAAAAGTCTATATTTTACTGATAACTACACAGAAGCAAATTTCATGAAATCACATTGAAATGTTCTTTAATGTGTGTGCCATCAGAGCACTTACGATGATACACAGGCGTTATTTATCATTACACTGTTGTGGAGTACTAGAGGAAATACATTTTTACAGAATCGGCACACATTGAATTCATTTATGAAACTTGGCAAATATTAATGCTGTTATACTCAGAAACTTCTCAGACACTGAATTCTATAGCAATAAAATGTCAAGAACAGATGCTATTGTTGTTATTATAATTGTCCTGAAATAATGTCAAAGCATTTTTTCCTAGATTGGTCTATTTTTCCTTAGGAGAATAAGTCCTTATGACAAATGCCTCTTCCAAATATTTACATAATTCACAAAGTGCAACAAAAGCCTGGCATAGTAACTGGAAAAAAGTATAAAACCACTTTATAAAAGTGCTGTGAGTTTTAAAAAATAAATACTAGGCCATTCATCTTCCTAAAAAGCTTTAGAACACTAAAATTGAACATAGTGGTAATAGTTACTTCATCTGAAGAAGTATACTTTGTGTGTTTAAGAAGTTTCTGATTTATTTAAATCAATAGAGATTCAATTAAATACTACATTGAATCAAGTGCAAAAGGTTAAAATTATGCTAGCCTGAAAATGCTAGGTATCTAGAGCCTCCTGTGGCTCCAAAGTAAAATAACTATTAATATGACTGCCAAAAAATATGACAAGTCAAGTAACATGAATATTCCAATCCTGAAAATTACAAGAATGATGACTTCCAAGTGTCTAATTAAGAATTCTTGCAACTAAATTTCTTCAAGAGAGAAACTGGGGTTCTACATTAAATCAGATTATTAGCATAGAATTGAATGCAATTAAAGGGACAGTCTATTTTTAATTACTTTACTGCATTATATCTTCTGTATATAAGCACAACCTACTCAACAGATTATAATTACTTTGCCAAACACTTATTCTAAAAATCGCCATGTAATAATTGACAGTAACAGAGTAGGGTAAAGAACATTTCTATATTTCCTGAATATTTTAAAATATAGATCTCTTTTAGTCTATAAAATCAATTGGAAACAAATAATTGAAAAAAGGAATATTTCACTGAAAGAATGAACATTTTATGTATTAAAATATTGTTCTTTTTTAAATCTTAATATATAAAATACGTTAGACTCTAGAATTAAGATTTTTAAAGTCTGTTATAATTTTATGTTTTGGAGCAAAGAATAAGAGAAGAGAAAATGTAAAAACAACAATGTGATTTTTTTCTCCAATATCAACCTTTAATATTTAGGAAGCTAAAACTTTCTATAACAAAGACTTAAGTAATAAAATCAATTAATCTTGGATATTACATTGAGAATGGTAATGTAATAACATGGTTGTCAATGTTTTCTCTTTGCCAACATGCTGTGAATGTCTGACCCTTAAGGACTGGTGAAAACAGGAACAGCTTAATGTAACAAGCTTTCACTGTTCTGCTTCATCACTGTTCTTACCCTCTACAGATCCACTGACTTGTGTTTGTCAGGATGATAAGCAGGAAAATTCCTTTGGGGATAATAAGGAATAAGTAGGATAATAAAAAATCTCAAGAACTTACAGATGCTAGGCTGATATTTTTAATTTAAGCAAAAGGCAGTGTTTCCCAAACACGCTTGACTGTAAGAATCAGACTGCTGCACTCGTTGAAAATATAGTTTGCCAGTTCCGACCCTGAATATGCAACATTAGAGCCTCAAGTTCAAGGCCCCAGGAACTTTCACTTTGGATAAAATATATGGGTAATTCTTCTGCCCCCAAATTTGTAAAACACTAGCATACTGCTGATTTTCCTCAGTCATGTAAATGTGTTAACAAGCAATTACATATTAACTCTATTTCTTCCTTTATTAAATGACATGGAATCTTTCATCTTCCCTACTATATTTTGAAAGGCAGAAGAGTAAAACTACATAATAAATACATAATAATGCATTTAGAAATGTGTATAATTTAAATTCTGTGGAACATATTGCCAGAACACATATTCCACATGAGCTCATATGATTGAGTATACAGCCCTCCAAGATATATGAAATGTTATAAAATTTCAAGACTGAAGAGAACCATAAATTTATGGAAAAGTAGATAACAAAATCTTGAATAAACTACATGAAGAAAACTATTTTTCCTCCTAATAAGATCAGTAAAACTATTTAATCGATTCAAATTTGAATAAAATCATTTTGCTGTCTACTAAGTAAACCAAAGATAAACTTTGAATGTTCAGAGTAATAATTTCTATAAATACTATTATTTCAATAAAACATTGTGAGCATATAAGATCATATTGAAAGTATACTACAGCTTTTTATATCAAAAAAATACTTAAAATAGAAATTATTCCATTCATTTTAAAATCAATGAGAACTCAGGTTGGAATTATACAATGTTCTCTTCCCTTAAGAAAAAAATATGATTTAAAAAGAATCTTTGTTTTGTGTGTGTGTGAATTGCTACACTGCTTAGCATTTGGTAAGTTTCAAAATATTTTAAAAAATATATAGAATATTAGCTTGCCAGTAAGCTTGTAAGGAAAATAAAACACTTATTTGCCAAGAGTCTCTAAAAGACAAAATAATTTCTCTAATATCTGAAGCAGTTAATGGAATACTAGAGGCAACTTAAAGTTTAAGCCAAGTCTCCTGCTTTCTCCTAAGATTATGGAAAAATCTTCATTGGCCTCAAATATTTTTTCTTTTTTAATAAATTCTGTTTAACATAAAATTAAATCTCAAGAACTTACTGTACACTTGAACTTCAACAACTCAAACTATTATGCAAATAAATTGTAGTTTGAAAAGTTAATAATTGGATATGTGATTCAATTATATTTTTCACTGTATTTGTTTGATTTGAGAATTTTCCATTGTAAACTTTTCATTAAAATTTACTGAGGACTGAATTCAGAGAGATTTCTTAAATGGAAACCAAATCCAAGTATAAGTCAGTATATTTACCCTACTTTCACCAGCCAGAGATATGAAAACTGCCTGGCCAAAGTTGCACAAGGAACTACTAATACAGGAATTTAAACATATATTATCTTTTTGGGTAACCTACCACAGGACCCGGTCTTCCAGTTAGACCCATTGGGCCAGGTGGACCTCTCAGAGCAATCTAGAAAATAAAATATAGCAAATTCAGGAATGCCTCCCTGGATGAGCATATTAAACCACAATAATCATTTGCACAAGTTACCCTTAAGTAGCAGCTCATCAACAGAGGTATAATAGCTACATAGTAGAAAGAGTGCCTGATTACTGAAGAATCACAAGTTTTTAGAATGACAAATTGACCTAATAAGTATCAGACATTTTTTAAGCTGTTGTTACTTATATACAATCTTGTACCATATATATTATGATTTATTCAATGGCAAAAGTTAAAATAGATTTTAACATCTAATAAGAAATTTAATATCTGATGATTTTTCTACTCAAAAGTGCATTGAGAATATTGTGTAGGCTTCTCTTAAATATGTAGGTGTAATTCTCATTGACAATACTTTTAGTTGTGAACAATTTGAAGTGCTTTAAGTGAAAGTTTTCTAGCAGTATTTTAGGAAAAAAAAACTATGACAATTCAAGCCAGATAGTAAAAAGCAAAATTGATCAGAAAGTGCTTAGATAATACAGTTATTTTAACAAATCTCAAATTTAATGCTTTATAGAAAAATACATTTATTTTGTAGAATCATAGGCATGATAGACTGATTACATGCACTATTGACACTGAATATTAGAAATGTGAAATTAGCACTTGGAAAGCTAGAACAAGTAGAGTAAAAGGATAAATATTTGACAGATGTTAAATTAGTATGGTGTGCTATTTTTTAATATTAGTGATTCCAAAAGATGAATATTTAGATTGCCAAAACAGATATAAAAAATAATATTGTAATACAAATAATGTAAAACCAAATTAGAAAAGTGCATGAGATGAAAACAGTAATATCTCCAAAATTTCACTACTGACTCACCATGAGATTTTTGACAATACACTTCTTAATCCTTGAGATTAAATATCTGAAAAATTGGAATTATAATGCTTGCTACCTATTTCCAAGTAGGTTAAAAGGACTAATAAAATCAGGAATTCAATGGCCTAATAAACTATTTAAGCTCAAATAATTACCTAAAATCTGTTCAAAGTAATAAAATTTATAAGTTGTAGGTATCATTAGTAAATCAATTAAATATTTTTAGATTTGTATTATGCCAAGTTCTAATAAACAAATATTTAAGTTTCATTGTCTTTATAAATGATGTAACAAAACAATGGCATCTTTTCAGATTAATAGACTTACACTCTCAGATAATTTATGCACTCATAAATTTATGGTGATAAATAGTTATCACCAAAATGATTTATATCACTTAGGAAGCAGGTACCCATATCCATGCCAACTATAAGCCCTTTATTTCCTTTTTCCTTGAAAAGAAAAAAAGACTATATTATGAATAAAAGTGTTATATGACTTTCAACCCTTTCCTGATCCATTCTTTTGATTTTCTTATCTATATTTTAACTGCACTGGAGCTAACTTAAAAAGCAAACAATTTTATATTATATAAGTATACAGATAGTGGAAAGCTTTTAGCTGACAAACAAATATGAACTGAATGGATTTGGTTTAAAATATAGATTACAATGATTTGAGCTTAGAATACCTATTTGAAGGTTTCTTTCCTCCACAAGAATGCCTAAGAAATTTAATTTTCTGGATTATTTGGGATATCCTGAATAATCTATAAGATTGGGTGGAAAAATTATTTTAAACTTTATCCTCTTTATTTATTGATCATTGACATATGCCTTAGCAGGGAAAACTGGATGTGAAAGATAAAGGGTGATACATATAAATCCATCAGTACTCTTTGAAAAAAATTAGAAAATTTGTGTATTATGGTTTGCATGTTTTTGCCAGAATTATGTATGGCAATACTGCAAGGGTCAGTCATTTAAATTAAATATTAAATTAAAGAAAATATTCCTATTGGAAAAATAGATATTATCTTAGTATCTTCTCCCTCTAAATTCAACATACTATTCAGAAGTATTTTGTTCATAATAGTAGCACCCTCCAGATACACACACACACACACACGCACACGCTCACACACACACACACACACACACACACTTTCTCTCTCTTGCATAATTTGGCACAGAATCAGGTTATGGAACTACATGTTGATCCTTTCTTACCCGAGCCTGCTGAAGAATGGCCTGGGCCTGAGCTTCCTGAGCAGAGATGACTGGTCCTTTGGAACCATCACCACCATAACGAAACTAAGAAAAGATAACATACAGAAGCTCAAAATAAGAATTTCTCAAATAGGTGCCTTAATTACTAGATTTAAAACTACTTACTTAAAATGGTGGGATTTTACAAAAGTCCAAGGTAACTCCATCATGAATCATGATACCTAGATTTTTAAAAAAATTTCCTTTCTGTCCATTATAGAAGTTTTCTAGACCATGCTTTACCACTTGTAGAAGAGACTACAGACTCCTTTACAATTTTAAATTCCATAATTTTTGAAAACTATGGAATAAGCTATCATCCATTTCTTTACCTGCACAAACGCTACCCATTCTACTCACTCATTTGTAAAAATTCTAAATGCACTAAGTTCGGTAGTGTTATAGATCAACTGCTATTTTGTTGAGCAAAACTTCTGGAATCTCTGTTAACACAGAGGAAATCTTCCTTGAGATAGATTCAGTTTGTTTACCTTTTCTTAAGTAACTATACTAGGAAACTGATCCTTTCTGTATCCCTCTATAAAATGGTAAAGCTCCTTTTGCATTTTAACTCAAAATGCAGCATGAATAAATTTCTCTCTATGTTATTATTACTTCAATCTTTATTACATTTAAACAAATAAATTTTTTCCACAAGAACTTGGGCAACTTTATTTTAAAATTTTTTTTTATTGAAGTATAGTTGATTTACAAAGTTGTATTAGTTTCTGTTGTACAGCAAAGTGATTCAATTATTATATATATATATAAAATATGTGTTTTATATTCTTATTCTTTCCATTATGGTTTATTATAAGATATTGAATACAGTTCTCTGTGCTATACAGAGGGACCTTGTTGTTTATCTATTTTATATTTAGTAGTTTGTATCTGCTAATCCCAAACTCCTAATTTATCCCTTCCCCCTCCCTTCCCCTTTGGTAAGCATAAATTTGTTTTCTAAGTCTGTGACTCTGTTTCTATCTTGTAAATATGTTCATTTGTATCATATTTATATTCCACATATAAGTGATACCATATGATATTTGTCTTTCTCTGTCTGACTTACTTCACCCAGTATGATAATCTCTAGTTTCATCCATGTTTCTGCAAATGACATAATTTCATTCTTTTTAATGGCTTAATAGTATCCCATTATATATAATATATATATATATATATATATATATATATGCCACATCTTCTTTATCCATTCATCTGTTACTGGACATTTAGGTTGCTTCTATGTCTTGGCTGTTGTAAATAGAGCTGCTATGAACACTGGGGTGCATGTATCTTTTTAAATTTGAGTATTCTGTGGATACATGCCCAGGAGTGGAACTGCTGGATCATATGTTAACTCTATTTTTTAGTTTTTTGAGGAACCTCCATATTGTTTTCCATAGTAGCTGACTCAATTTATATTCCCACTAACAGTGTAGGAGGGTTCCCTTTTCTCCACACCCTCTCCAGCATTTATTATTTGTAGTCGTTTTAATGATGGCCATTCTGACTGGCGTGAGTTGATACCTCATTGTAGATTGGATTTACACTTCTCTAATAATTAGAAATGTTTAGCATCTCTTCTTGTGCCTATTGACCATCTGTATGTCTTCTTTGGAGAAATGTTTATTTAGGTCTTCTGCCCATTTTTTGATTTTTTTTTTTTTTGTTGTTGTTGTTACTGAGCTGTATGAGATGTTTGTATATTTTGGAAATTAAGCCCTTGACGGTCGCATCTTTTGAAAGTATTTTCTCCCAGTCTGTTGGTTGTCTTTTTGTTTTGTTTATGGTTCCCTTTGCTGTGCAAAAGCTTATAAATTTGATTAGGTCCCATTTGTTCAGTTTTGCTTTTATTTCTAGTACCTTGGAAGACTGGCCCAAGAAAACTTTGCTATGATTTATGTCAAAGAATGTTTTGCCTATGTTCTCTTCTAGAAGTTTTAGGTGTCGTGTCTTATATTTAAGTCTTTAAGCCATTTTGAGTTTATTTTTGTGTATGGTGTGAGGGTGTGTTCTAAGTTCATTGATTTACATGGGGCTCTCCAACTTTCCCAACATCCCTTGCTAAAAAGATCATCTTTTCCCCATTGTATATTCTTGCCTCCTTTGTCAAAGATTAATTGACCATAGGTGTGTGGGTTTATTTCTGGGCTCTCTACTCTGTTCCATTGATCCATATGTCTGTTTTTGTGCCAGTACCATGCTGCTTTGATTACCGTGGCTTTGTAATATTGTCTGAAGTCTGGGAGGGTTATGCCTCTAGCTTTGTTCTTTTTCCTAAGGATTGCTTTGGCAATTCTGGGTCTTTTATGGTTCCATACACATTTTAGGATTTTTTTGTTCTAGTTCTGTGAAAAATGTCAAGGTTAATTTGATAGAGGTTGCATTAAATCTGTAGATTGCTTTGGGTAGTATGGCCATTTTAACAATATTAATTCTTTCAGCCAACTTTAAAAAGCAATCTTAAGGTAAAACAAATAATTTTTGGACAATGAATAATAACACTATAGATATATCGTATTTAAAAAGTATTAGCTAGCGTCTATATGGTAGTAAATAGCATATTAACTTTATGTTAATACATGAAATGCATGTTACTCATATGACTCAGGATAAAGCACATGATTACAAGTATTAAGAAAATCCTCTAAGATTTGTTGTCAAAAATATAATGAAATAATAAAGCCTCAGTTCTACTGCAGAAATAAATATTTACCAGAATTTTGCTTTAGCAAAATTTATCACAATTTCTGAAGGCTGCTTCATTTCAAGTATCTCTACCTCATACAATGTTTTTTTGATTGATCTATAATATGGTTAAGCAATATTTTTCAGCAGTAGGATGACAAAACATGGGGTCATCTTTATAACTATAAAAAACATACCGGTAGCACTAACATGGTACCAGGAGGACCAGGTAAACCATCAGCTCCTGGTAGACCAGGACGTCCTGGGGGACCCTAGGGAAGTAAATAAAATCATCAAAATTAATCAATAAACAAAATAATTAAATGTATTAGAAACAGAATAACTTTGAATACCATAAGACTACATTATCTACTTTGTGTTTGTCCTCTACTCCTTGGTTAATCTCCTTTTAGTAAGTATACCTAGAGAGGATTGTATTTCATTGCAGTAGTTTTATATAATTTAAATAATGCACAAATTTATTGCCTACTCAAGGAAGGAGAAAAAATGGGATTTTACAAGAAGAGTTTCAGTAGACTTAATGCAAATGGTCTATTTCACCATGTGACCCAGGATGTGATCTTCAAATTAGGATGTAGCCTTATTAATTCATTCTATCAGTATTCAACTAAATAGTCATGGGAGTTCCTGGTAAATATTTCTGAACTCAAAAGGAAGAACTTAATCTAATGTATTGGGTTCATATCAAAATGGAAATTGATTAAAAATAAAAAATTTTCTTACTAGTTATAACATAGATAAATGCACATTCTTTCACCTCACTTTTAAAATTATAGTTAGAAAAGTTAAACAAAATTTTGCACAACACTGAATTCATATGTTATCCAAGTGAGAATAATATGTTAAACCTGTAGAATATATTTTAATTCTTTTCATTTATGTTGCATTCTTTTGTTATGAGTCCCTTCACTTACCCTCTCACCAGGGTCACCAGGGGGTCCAGTGGGGCCTTGTAGACCTGGAGGACCCATAAGACCCTACAGAGAAATAAACCATAATCTGAGTTAGATTCCTGATTTTGTTAGTATTCAGGCAAATTCATCCTACCAAAATCAAAGAAGAACTCATATTCATAAATAAACACTCTTCTCCCAAACAATTGCCCTATTTATCTTCCCATAAAAAGAGAACATATAGGGACCACTTTGTAGTTAGCTCAACTCTTCCTCTACGAGGCTGCTCTCAGGGTAGAGACAGACATTCCAAGGAAGACAGGAAAGGAAATCCTGCCAATGTACAGTCCCTGAGGTGGAAGTTGGTTCCCAGTTCTTACTGAAGAAATGGTATACTCATTTAATTAGACTGCAAAAATGTGACAGTGAAGTTGAAATGTAGAAATCATTTATATTCTTTATGGGTAAAAGTATTTAAAGGCATCAGTATAATATATTTATTTCACATGACAAGAATTTAATTAATTCCACAAAAGAAAGAGGATTTCTTACAAAGTCAGATCAGTACAACTACCTGACAATAAAGACACCCTGATGAGTAACATTAGCCTTATTAGGAAATGACAATGGAAGCTGATAGTCACTCCGTTCAGAAGTACAGATAAGGCAGCTACAGTCCACTTAGAATTCTCAGCTCTCTTCTTTGAGATATATCTATACCTCTTAAAAAAAAAAAAAGAGGGTATTTTTTTAAATTTTATAACTTTCAGGCACAAAGTTGAAGATGAGGTTAGAAAAGTCAGAGATATTTAAGCAACAAAAATATTTAAAACAAAATTTAATTTCTTAGCTCTCAAAAGAATATCATTTGGATAGCCAAATCAGAAAGCGATTGAAGGCCACCGGGTCCTCTGACCAAGTATTTGCCTCTATAATTCAATACTCAAATTAGTCTAAAATGTATAAATTCAACAGTGTAATAGAAATCTTATATCTGATTATTTAAAAAATCAAGACAAAAATAATCTTAAAACATTTACATACCGCAGGTCCTGCTGGCCCTGGTGGTCCTTCAATAAGCATGCCCTACAGTTAAAGAAAGATAGAGTCATTACTAGGGCAATGTAACCCCTAACCTCTTATCTAATTGGCTCTTAGAAAGCACCACATCATTACATTTTAAAAGGTAAATTATCTGTTCCTACATATAAAACAATTACAAGCATTTTTGCATGGGGAAGGGAGGAAATTAAAAATGGTAGAAGACATAATCCCTGTCCTGAGAAAATCTGTGAACTAATTAGCAAGGAAATAAATATTCAGGTAAGTAATATTACAAAGAGAATATGCTAAGTGCTCCCCAAAAGGGCAAAGACATTTAACCAAGTTTTCCCTAGCACCCAGAATAATGCCGGGCACAAAGCAAGAACCTGATAAATATTTGCTGTGTGAATGAAAGGATGGAAGAAAGCAGCACCTAAGCACTTTAACTCAAGGAAAGGGGAGAAAGATCCATGTTAAAGAACTGGACATAAATATAAGTTCTTAAAAAGACAAGAGAATAGAACACTATTTCAGGCTAAGAACCCAATTCTAGAAAGTTTATGATTCTACTGCTGAAAACTGTCTTGTCATTTAAAAAGTTGGTTGTAAATTTTCATAACAAGGACAAATTTATTCTGAAAAATTATTTTTAAAGCCTTTGGTGAGCATATGACGTGCTTTCTCAGATTTTGGAGTAATAACCAGACAACAATGTTCTTAGAGATGCATCTTTTATAGTTTTATCTCCTCCATCTTTTATAGAAATTTTATGTCCTTGCAGCTCCTGAAATGATTTTCATTAGCTTGAGGCAAATAGTTAAACATACTTCCTTTAGTTCTAATGCAATACTTTTCCCAAATTGCTGATTAGGGAGAACAACAGTAAAATTGACTTCCAGTAAGAATTTGCTTCTTACCAATATCTTGAGTGGTAGTAACATTAACATAAATCTTCAAGTCACTTTTGAAGTGATTTGAAGATTTTTTCCATGGAAGAAAAGCAAGCAAATTTTAAAAAGAACGTTTTCATATTATTACATGATGTGATTTGAATATGAAACAAATAAGTACTATGTCAAATAATATATTTCTAATAATGTTAAGTTATAGAAATTAGAGGAGAAAATCACTGGACTGGAAAATAGAAGAGGTAAAGTCTGGTCATATCTCAATCACCAAACATTTGAACCCTTTAGGTCTTAGGCTTCTTAGTTTTTAAATGAGAGAATTAGACTAAAACATTGTTGGCTAGTTTCAAATTCCAAAATTCTGTATCTTTATATTTTTTTGGTTTATTGAAATTCTACTTGCCAGAACTGGCCTTACTAACTCATTACTTGTGGCATTATAAACATTCGGACATTAGAACTTTCAATGGTACTATTACAATATATTCATACCAGTACTTACTGGTTCAACTACTGCTGGTTCTCCTTTCTGTCCTTTTTCTCCATATGCACCATGGCCATTTATCTGTTGAGTGAAAAATTCAAGCAGCCTGTCTTTAAGTAAATAAGGCCATTTAAGTATTTTTAAAAGATCATTTAATCATCTAAGTGCATTTAAAACAATCTATTAAAATGTGTTTTTTTAACATAGAAACCTATTAAAGTTTTAAATTCTGAAAATATACAAAGGGAAACACAATGAACATTAATGCTAAATCTTGAATGAGATTGAACAATTGTTTCTTAAAGACACATTATAAAATGATAAAGATATCTGTCGACCTCATTATTATCCCAAGGTACTAAGCAAAAAGTGTCATCAAATTAAATTCAATAAAATAGAGGTGGAGGGAAGAAATGGGTAAAGGGGTTAAAAGGTTAAATAATAATAATTATAATGATAAAATGATAATTAATATGGTGCATTCCTGAGCATCACCAGAAAAGAAAAATAAATAAAACAGTCTAAAAATTAGGAAACAGTCTTAGTACCCAGAATGACAATGACTGTAATTTAATCTTATCAATGCCAAGAAAACTTGGATACAACTCTATTAAAGATTATTCTTTCAAATGAAGACTCCAGTAGTGTGGCCTGAGATACAACTGCTGAAGATCCCCATGAGGAAGAATCTATCAAGGTAACCTAGTAGTGATAAATATTCATAATTTATATAAGAACATAACCTACATTTTAAACCTGAAAAGACATCAAGATGAATATGAAAATAATCCCAAAATAAGACATACAATGACACAGAGCAAAATACTGACTTACACTTGTTTCTGTGATATCTGTTTCTGCTGGAACACCTGGACCAAATTCTTCATTAGTGGGGCTTGTTGGTTTATCTTCATATTCTTTATATTCATAAAAATCATATTCGCCTAAATCTCCATCTACCAGAAGATCAGAGTCCCTGCCGTCTATTTCTTTGTTTTCATATAGCATATCCTCAGAATTTCTCCTCTGGGAATCATAATCCTCTCCAGTTAGATATTCTTCAGTAAATACTTCTTCAACTGGATTTGGCTATTAATTTAAGTTGCAAGGAATTGGAGAACATGAAGTTTACTGTTAGTAAAGCAAGGTAAGCATTTGCAATTACAGTTTGATGGAATGTGACAGGAAGTGGTCTGAATACTACTCAAGCAAGTCTGAAAGCTGGGAAAGACAGCCTTTCAGCATTATTGAAAGAAATATTTTTGTACATTGGTATGTACAAGGAAATATTGCTTTCAAAGAACTTTTGCCAATAAACTGCAAATATTCACATAGATTCAACATGTGTATTTGCTTGTTCCATTGGAAAAAACTTGTTATGCAATTTGATATTTACTTTATAGTTTGACTTGAATAATATATATATGTATATATAGAAAATATATAGTTAAAGATTTGCTTAATTTTCAAATCTCACAGAACCTCATAATGAAATATAAAGGCTACCAGAAAAGCCATGTAAGTTTGACTCTCAATCCGAAAAATAAAATATTAATGTCAATATTGAGATTTATCATTGCAATATTTATGCAGAGTATCTAGAATATAGGGAAGTATTATATCACCAAAGAGTTCTTTATGGCAAATAAAATGTAAATTATAGTCCTCAGAATTTAATACAATAGAATATATCATTGTGTAGTCTCATAAAAAGTATGAGATTATTCACTTAAAAGTAAAAATTACATCAAAAATACTATCTCAGAGATATAGAAAAATAAAGCTAGTATAATTTCCTTTTTTCATAAATAATTCTCATTAATAGCATAAATCTGAATGATATTTATTAGGTAATTTTGGGCCATATGATTTTGACAAGGTTCAATTAAATATTTTATCTTGCTACTTTTGAATTTCATAAATAACTTGTTTGCTATAACATAGTGAATCTAGATGATAGAACAATATTGAATAATAAGTAGTGTTACATAAAGTCATGTGAAGGAAAAATGTGGCTAAATGATTAATTTAGTGATTGTTAACTAAAATAAAATGTCCAATAACCATAATTTTTTTGTGTTCTTAAACAATGAGTATATACTATCATTAGGGGGTGCATATAATCTGGGATCAGAATATTACTATGTTCATAGATCTGAGCAAAAGATGAATGAATTTGGGTATATAAATAAACATCTTGAATCAAGATAACCATTTTTGGAAAATGATTATTTTGGACTAGATGAAACATGAAATCGGTTCCTACCCTAAAATGTTATTATTCTAAATTATGTATTTGCATGTAAAGTCTCACTCAGTTAATTTGCCTCACTGGGACACATGTTATATAAATTTTTAATAACTAAAATGATTCAGGTATTCCTCATACCAGGTGTAACAGGAATTTAACAGTTAAACTGAATTGTATACTTATTTTTTCATAATCAGAATATATGCATAGTATGAAATTCAGGAAGATTGTTCTATTTGTACCTGTATGTACTTAAACATTTTCATAGAAAGGACTGGAAAAGGTTAAGATATAATATTTTAACCATAATTAAGTTTGAAAATGTAAATAGCCACTAAACCAACTAAGACTATATTTTCTCAAAATATTTGTGTCATAAAAATGCATGATTATTGGTCAGATGGAGTAAATTCTAATTGTATCATTTGATGATACAGTTGTTACTTTAGAGGATTCTCCTCCTCACAGAAGGGTCATGTTGTGAATACCCTTAATCACAACATTTTGAGAAGCTTGCTCAATCCCAGGAGGAATCAAGAAAATGATAGCAGCCAATTCAGTTTGATCAATTTAGCATTTGCATGAAGCAAAGAGTCATGCAAAACCTGAATTGACATTAATTTTAAATGAACTGTTTTTAGTAATAGTGAGCCAATTCTATTGTTTCTCTTACCTCAGTAAAATAATAAAAATGTCAAACTTTTCAGAGGTTATAGATTCTTCCAGAGTGAAATATACCAAGAAATATTACACATTTTAAAAATTTAATGCTGTCTATGAGCATTACCTCATTTGGTCCAGATACACGCCTAGGAGCTTCTGTTTGGTAACTTTCTGTTCCATAGTTGTATTCTTGAAAATCATCAACAATATTTGCCTAATGGTAAATTCAAAAGAAAAGCAATTAGTGAAAATGTAAGGTAATCCAAAATCTATGGAAATCATGATTTAACTGGGGTATCGTATTAGCCAAATGAGTATTTATCTAGTTGGGTTAGGACAATGACTCATGATCAGAGATCTTCCAGCTTATCTAGGAGAGATCTTGATTGCTTTTTCTTTGCTACATTTACCCCTAGCTTGGCTTTTGCTGCTGCTTGATAACTTTTCTTCTTCTTGGTTGCAAATTTTTCAGATTTAGGGGGTGTAAACTTTTTGGACTTTTTCTTTGAGTTAGTGGCCACTGTCTTCGTCTTCATTTTGAAATTGAATTTCTTTTTCTGTAAAATGTGGTGAAAGATGGAATGGAAAACATAAATAAAATGAAAAGGGAAATAAAGAGCATGGATGAAAGGAAGGATAAGCAAAGCAAACCAGGCATCATTCCTTCAGGACAGCTACTGTCAAATAAAAATCACAGTTATCAGGTCATAGAAATCAGATGAATGAAAGACTTATGATAAGTTTGAGGAAAAGTGGACATAAGGAACCACAGGATGACAAACAGCAGGACACCATACACAAAGGCGCTACTTTGCTTTTACCTCGGTTTGCACTACTGTCTCTTCAGTTACAGTGGGAATCTCTGTTACACTTTCAGCCTCTTTATATTCTGCTTCCCCATACTCATAGTCATATTCCATTATATCCTCAGGTGCATACTACATCGCAAAGGAAAAAATATCAGGCAATTTTGTTAGTTGCAGGTAATACTATTAACAAAGTGGTAATCATGTTCTTAACTTTTACTAGTAAAAGTTAAGAGACAAGTAAATACTGTTATTTAAATATTACTTCGTGTTACAAGAAGTAATACTGTCTTATACAGAGTATAATAACAGTGACAAAGCAGGTTTTCTAAGAGCAGAATAGTGGTTAGGATTGTGAGGAAATTAAAAGTTTAGAATATTAATTCAAACTTTTAATTGTTGAATATTAATTCAAACATAGCAATTACATACTTGGACATAGTTGTTAAATAGTCACGTTAATTTTGATTTGTAAAAATTGCTACATAAGCCTCCTTTATCTTACAGCAATTTCAATGGGTACTTTTTTTTCCCATTAAACTACATGTTTAAAAATAAATGTATGGAAAGTAGTCTTCCCAAGTATGAAAGAATTTTCATATCTATTATGAGATGGAAAGGGGAGAGAAACGAAAGGGACAGAGGAACATGAAATGAGTCTATATTTTATTTGGAATACTGGAACCGATGTAAAAATACAATCTAAAGTTTATTCAGAAATAACTAATTTGCTATAGACTTACTTAAGATCAAAATGAGCACAGAATACTTGTGAACCATTAAAAGATTCAAAATTAGATCTGTTTATAATTAATACATTTCAGTTTTACAAATACTGCATTTTTTCTATTGAAAAAAGAGCATAACACTTAGATACCCTAAACCATGTAAATGTAATTCAAACTGAAAAATGGAATACTAGATTATTCTGTATTTTAAAAAAAATTTAGGAGAAAGAGGTATGTTCTCAGTAGAGGGATGTGCAATACAATCATTAATATTGTAAATAACATGCTTGCTCACCTTCAGAGCCAAACACCTCTATCAAAATTTTAATTTTTAATCACCAACATAGGTATTGTGAAACATATATTAATTATTGGTTTTAATTAAAATAACTGTAATCCATTAAAATCATATATAACAAAAGATATTAAGCAGCAAACTCAACAAGCTAAAACTCATACATATTTATATATTATTTATAATATATATTTATGTATAGGTATATATATATTTATGTATATACACACATATATTTATTATGTATAATATACATTTATATATATGTATACATATATTTATTATGTATAATACATATTTATGTGTGTATATTACATATATACCTATGTGTGTGTGTGTGTGTGTGTATATATATATATATATATATATATATATATGCCAAAAGCAACCTATTTGAAATTCCCTAAGTATTATATTTGGTCACATTTTCATTATATCCCAACTGGACCTCTCTTGGTATTTTCAAATTGACAAAATATCTCTTTTAATGTGCCAGAAAAATAACTCTTCACCACATGTCTTTTGGAGAACTGTGATCACTGTGCTTTCTAATTTTAAAGCTCTATTAGATATAGCAATGCAAATGAGTGCAAATTTCACAAAGACATATAATGAGACATGTTCAAAACTGACCCCCTGGCAATATTGTATATCTGGCCCTTAATGAAATACCCTCACTAGAGGACACTTTTCTAGATGGTTCAGCTGAAGGTCATATCGATATATATAGACATACTTTCAGTGTTTATGATTGTCAAAACTTCAATTTGATTAAATTAATTGAAATTGATTCATAATTTTACCTATCCAGTAATAGTTTATCATTGAATATACATTTCAAAGACTTCAACAAATCTTCATTCTAGTTAGAATTTGAGTAGAATTTGTTAAAATAGAAGAATGCATACATAACTTTTTGAACATTTGTGTTTCTTCATGACTCTGCAAGCAAGATATAATGCCAACTATCTCTAGTAAAGGTAAAGTATGTATTAATCAATAGCATCATTAAATAAAACAATTAAATACTGAATTTAGATACATATTAAAATAATTAATGGAAACTGAATATTGTCTAATGAATAGTTTTTTTCCGTAGTTATAGTCACACATGTTGGAATAAGAAATAGTGGATTTATATAATTACTAGCTGGCAGCTTGAAATTAAAACATGAAAAAAGATTAGCCAGGCTAATTTATGCTTTAGAGTTTTAAAATTAAGCAGACTTTTCAGAATCCTACGCATCTATGATGAATTGTAAAAACATAAGACAATATATAAAGGCATGAAGGACTGTAAAAATGGACAATTTAAATGCATCTTAAATGAGGCCTGGTATTCAAAGCACCAATTACCTTTACTATCTTTATATCATGTTTTTTTTCCTTATAGGAGGAAACCTTTTCCAACCTCCATAATTCTCTCCTCTAAACTTTTTCCACATGGAGATCAACCAGACTAGCTGTGGTCGTGGAATAATGAAGGCAGTAACATGCTTACCTGCTTAGGCACTAAAGCACATCTTTTTCTTAGAGCCATTCAGGAGTCAGTGAAAAGAATCACTGCTTCTCTTCTTATTTCTTTATCTAAACAACATGCCCCTTCTGGTGGGTATTGATATACTTAGGACTTTGCTGGTCTACACGAAGCTTTACAACCTATTTTTGGAGATGATTCTCCCTTCTTACTATGGAATTTGGGGGTGTCTCAAAGACAGGTAAGAAGGAGACTACTTGTAATCAATCAATGTATATATGCAAAAAGACGTGCAGTGATGGAAAGATTTCACCTATGATCTGTGAGTGCCTAGCATAAAGTTATAGTATGTGAGGAGAAAAGGGTCTTCTAGAAATGTCGTCTTTTCTTATTCAGTTTGTTAGAAAAATAGTGGCATAATAAATACATGAACGTCTTTGAGAACTAGAATATATGATAAATATTGAGTGCAAAAAAATATTAAGGTAAGAAATTTCTTTATAAAATATTGTTTTTCCCTTGCTTCTCTTTTTCCATCCTTTATATATATATTTAAAAAGAAGAACATCAATTGCCTAGTGTATAAAGGGCATTGTAGTCTGTGTAGCACATTAAGAAAGAACCATATGTAGATTTAACATCTAATTTCTTATTAAGATATAAGGATAATTTAACACGATGGTTTAATACAAAACCATCATAATTTTAATATTAGTTACTTTGCTATATAAATGGTATTGTGGAGGTTCACATAGAATAACAGTTTGATATTACCACTATGTTTAAATCTATCTTCATTTTACATTTCACTCTATGATGATGATGCGATACTGTGCCAAACACATAAAAAATGTAATTTTAACAATGAATTAAAATATGTTATTTAGAGGCTATGAACTATACAAAATCACAAGTTGAATAAAACACATTTGAGTTAATTTATAAAATAAATTGACATATTTATTAATCCAAATCAGAATAATAAATATGCAATTTTGCAAATTTATTAATTATAAATTAAGTAATATAAAGTGCAACATGTATGTTTGATGCTCTATTTTGCACTTTATGTTCTTTATTCACTGGTAACATTGCATTCCTATTTTGTATAGGTAAAACATCTGTAGTACAATTATTAAAATGCATATTTGTAATATAATGATGTATTAATGGCTATAGTTCAAAAGTAATATAAGGATGGCTTGCTAATTCTGTTAACCAGGTGTTTTTCATACTAGTATATAATAGTTATCTTATTATTGAAGTATCAATGTAATTTAGTACTGGGGGAAAAAGTGAGAGCTGATTCCTCAAAAAAACTTTTCATTGTGACATACTCAACATAGAAACTGTAAGAAATGCTATTATTGCATCACCCAACCAGATTTTCATGAAGCTTTTATTATAGCAGCATGCTCTTTTCCTTATCAGTTGCTTCCAGTAAAAACAAGTTTGATTTATCAACAGAATGTTAAATTTATGAACCAACAACTAAGGTCAAAAAGGGAAAGTCTACTTCTAAATGAATTTAAGACAAAAATGGTTAAAAATATTATTTTGCTTTAAAATAACTCTGCTTACCTGATGTAATAGCATTAAAACATGGGAATAAAACACCTCAAGGTGATATAATAAGAATGCATACCTTCCTTCTTCCAAAGATCAGAGCCATATCTGTTACTAAAAAGAACAAGACTTATCTTTCTTAAAACAAGAGCAAAATAAATCTCACCCATCTTGAACACCCATACTAAATGTTATAAATTTTAATATTGAATCACCACATAATCCCTAAGATATAAAAACACTAAAACCTGATGGATATTTTACCTATCTTCTTGGAATTCACAGACTGTTTTAATAAATCATGAGGGAATTCACAGACTGTTTTGATAAATCATGAGGTAATAAAAAGAATGAAGCGCTTGAGAACTGTGAAAGAAGCAAACACAAATATCCAAGTAATTTCTCTTTTTTCTCTCATATTTGCTTTCCTGTTAGCTTCTTAAGACTTTATCCTGTTTTAAAAAAACATTAATATTAAGTCATGGAAAAGATCAGTGCAACAGAATTCACTATCATACCTTAAAAAGGAAAGTAATGTCAAAAAATATATTTCAAGCACTTAAATGGTAAAATCCAAATTGAATTATCATGCAGAAATAACAGTAAATTAAAATTAAGAGATAAGATCCTAACCTATTATAAATAGTAGAACTCAAAAGATGGTATCTAATAGTATTTTAATAGTCAAGAAGAAAGCTATTTGAGTTATTTTCAAACATAAGGACAGTCTTGATGTCTTTAAACTTCCACCCTCACCTTCTAAAATTTAGAACTCTTCACCTTGAGAAAAAAATAAAAATATAGCTTTGCTGCTAACTAAAGACTCAATTCCTTCCAGTATTTGCTTTCTAATTTCCAGAATATTCACATTAAAGAATTTTACCTAAAAATCTGCATAAAGCATACACTGTACTATATTTTTTTGCTTTTTGGGATATTCAAGTCTGACAAAATTGCTATGGCTAACTTAAATGTACTTATTTTTGGTCTGAGAGAGAATAGAGTCAAATTTCATTATGGTGAATTTTCTTGCAAAAATAGCATGGAAGAATGGTTTCACATCCAAGTTTCAAATAAAAGTGACATAATATTAATCAAAGAATATGAATATTTAGTTATGGCAATCAGTTCATAATGCTTTTCATTTCATTGTTCTCTGTATCAAATCTTATGCAAGAAAAAGAAAACTTACATATCAATATAGCATAGCCTTACAGAAATGGAAAAAAAAAATCCCTCTAAATATTCAACTCAGCCTGACAACTTTAAAATAGCACTAAAGTCCCTTTCTCATCTGCATGAATTGCCAAAGGCCTGAGGATATGGCAAGTACGCCAGAAAATAGTTACCCTTGTCTTGAGGCTGTTTTAATTAATGAAATGCTAAGGACAAAATATATCTTTGAGAAATTATCTTTTTTCTCATCTCCCCCCAAATGAAATATGCTCCTCTACACAGTATATGTGAAGTATCTGTATTTTTAAGAAATTATGTAACAAAATACTTAAGATGGAAACAAACACCAAAAATCTTCTTCAAATCACATATTCTTAGAAATATTAAAACACTATAAATACAAGGTAAAGTTTAATTAAAAGTGAATAAATGGAGGTGAGCCTCCAAACTGCAAACCTATGTCCTTACCATTGGAATGAGAAAACCTGCCCTTGACCTTACGGTCCTCACCTCATCGATCTGGGGTTCCTGAGCCTGAGAAGCCTTGGGTGCTGAGGAATCACAGTCTGGACTGTAATGCTCACAGTAGTCATACGCTGCTTTGGGGTCACCTATGATCAACAACTGCTGGATGTCCCCCTGCCAAGAAACAAACATGGTTATGTAGTCAGTATATTTGAATACACATATATCCAGAACAAGATTTATCCAAGACACAGTGTAGTTCATCTTTAAATATGAGAATAAATCGCTTATATTTCAATGTTAAAAACAGTCCTATAGGATTGAGAGAGAAATTCACACCTGTTTAACAAATCAGATCTTCTGCTATATTGTGGTTCAGAGAATCTACAGTATATTCATCTGTTTGCTAAAACTTGGTTTTACTGCATTCACAGTTTACTCTGTGTGGAATAGACAAATGAAATGTGAATAATAAGCTAATAAAAAAGTAAATAAGATTTTAAAACTATAAATATATAAAACTGTAATGTATTTCCAATATTAAATAATGGAAGAGTTCGATTGAATTATTTTTTAAGCAAGTTTATACAAGAATTTTTAAATGAAAATATAGATCCAACTATTGAGTTCTGTTAGAGAACTGAATATCAAAAGAAATTTCTACTTACAAATATGAATGAGAAATGCAGAGACCAGAAAAATCCAAATTAAAAAGCGAGTTTGGCATATTTTTGTTAAAAATGGAGCATCTAAGCATACATCAAACTCACTTATTTAGAAATCTGAATAATTTTAATAAAAAATAAACATTAGAAATAATTAATAGGGTTATCTAAAGAGTTTTAGTTCCAGGAGGTTCTGGAAACTGTGTAAACAAGAGGAAGATCAAATATTTTGCTCTCAAACCCATCTGAATATTTCCACATGGGTCTAATTTGACATGAAACTAGTTTGATATAAATCTATGGGTCATGACCATATTAATTCAGAATTATATTCAGTCCTAGAAGAATGTCTGGGTTAATATCCATTTGACTTGGTGATTCAAGTCCCTGTAAGTCTGAGCTCATGAGTCTGATTCACAGAACTCCTGATATCATTTTGAATAATTTCAAAGTTACTTCAGCTTTCTCTACGTCTGATTAACATAAGCTATTTAGAGCCTTATGAAAATTTTAGAAGTCTCTAACATTGAGTTAGAGAGCAGGAAAGAATTCATAGCACTTTTATACCACAATATTCATTTATTCATTTATTCATCAACAAATGTGGATTGAGAAAGTACTATACACAAGACATTGAACATAGTATCACTGGAGATGGAAACATAAATTTGATGTAATCCTTGCCCTTGGAGAGTGCAATATAGTGGTTAAGATTTAAAACTGTAATAAAATGGAGAATAAAATTTATAACTTGAAAAGATATAGCAGACTCTTGTGAAAAGTGCCAAGAAAAGAAATAAATTATTTAGTTCTAGCTGGCAATCCTTTATTGAATACTGTGGTTCCTATCTTTGGTGTGATAGTTATTCCTATTTGCATTGCTCTTTCTTCTGTCTAAAAAGCACTGTATATTCTTACTCTTAAAATTAGCATTTATGCTAATGGATCATAAATCTATATTTTCATTCATATCACTTTACTGAGATATAATTTACATATAGAATTTATTCCTTTAAAGTGGACAATTCAGTGTTTCTTAGTTCATTCACAGAGTTTTCCATCTATCACCAATATCTAATTTCAGGAAATTGTTGTCACTCCTAAAAGAAACACCATAACCAATGGCAGTCACACCTTATCTCTTCCTTTGCTAGCCCCTGGTAACCACTAAACATTTCATATAAATGGAATCATACATCATGAGGCCTTTTGTGACTAGTTTTTTTCATTTGTCGTGTTTTCAAAGTTTACCCATGTTTTAACATGTATCAGTACTGCATTCCTTTTTTGAAATAACAACTTTCTGTATGAACCTACTATTGAATACATTTTGTCTATCTAGTCAGCTGTTACTAGCTATTTGAGTTGTCTCAACTTAGTAGATATTTTGCTATTTGTTTTTTATATGTCATTCCTTTTTTGTTACTCTTACTCTCTTATTTTGTGCTATCTTCTTTTGTGCTAAATAGATATTTACTAGTGAACAATTTTAATGATTTTGTTTCTTTTACTATACTTTAGAGTTCTTGTTTTAGTGATTACCTTGGGGATTACAATTATCTTAATTTATAACATTTTTCAGATTAATATCAACTTAATATCAGCACTATACAAAAATTTGTTTCTGTATAATTCTATTCCCTTTTCCCCTGCTTTGTAATAATATAGTTATACAAATTACATCTTTATACAATATAAGCCATCAACACAGTTCTATAAATTTTGCTTTATGCAATTGTATTTTAAAACAGATAAGAGAAGGAAAGTGCTATAAACAACAACAACAAAAATTTGTACTGTTTTTATATATACTTATGTTGGTAATTTTACCAGTGTTTTTTTATTTCTCTGTGTGAATTTGAGTTACTGTCCAATGTCCTTTCATTTCAATCTAAAAGATTCCTTTTTATTTCTGGTAAGGCAGCTCTACTTTTGATACGTTATCTGTTTTTCATAAATCTGGGAATGTCAATTTCTTCTTTGTTTTTTGAAAGATAGTTTTGCAGGATATAGCATTTTTGGTTGACAATCTTTTTCTTCCAGAACTTGGAATATGTCAACCACTGTTTTCTGGCCTCTATGAAATCTGACAAAAAATTAGCTGTTAATCTTAATAAGACTGTCTTTTATATTATGAGTTATTTTATTATTGATGCTTTGAAGATTCTTTCTTTGTCTTTTGACTGATTATAATACTTTACAAGTTTATCTTGCAGTTTCTTGAGATTCTCAGATATATAGATTAATGTGTTTCATCAAAATTGGGAAGGTTTTGGTAATTATTTTTGGAATATGCTTTGTACCTCCTTCCTTTCCACTCTTTTTGGGACTCATTATTATGTCTATGTTGCTATGCTTGATGGTGTCCCACAGGTCTTTGATGCTCTGTAAACTTTTTGCAAGTTTATTCTTTCTTTTCTTCATACTGAGTAATCTCAATTGATTTTCAACTCCCAATCTATTTTGTTCTTTTTTAAGACATTCTACATTTATTTATCTCTATTTGATAAGGCATCATTCTCATACATTCATGTAGTTGTTAAGCTGTGGCTTCCTTTAGTTTTGTTTTTTTGTTTTTTTTTAACATACTCATAATTGCTGATTTAAAGTCTTTGTCTGGTAAGTCCAATGTCTGCATGTCTTCAAGGACAGTTCCTATAGATTTGTTTTTCCTTTGTATGGTACATAATTTCCTGATTCTTTGCCTGTCTCATAATTTTTTGTTGACAGCTGCACATCTTAAATGTCACCTGTGGAGACTGGATTCCATTGCCCCCTCCCCTCAATGCTGCTTGTCTGGTGACCTGTTGAAGTAATTATATAAGTCAATTTTCTTTGTTTCCTGTGAACACTGAGGTATCTGCTCAGTTAGATTAGTGATGAGCAAATGATTGGGCAGAGAATTCCTTAAAAATCTCTCACTATTTGCCAAGAGACTTTGAGTATGTATTTGTGTGTGAGCATGCCTATAATATTCCAACAGTTTACAACTCTGCCTTAGATCTCATTTCTTGCTATGCAGATCCTCAAGGTCAGTAATATTTGAGATATTAGGGTCTCTTCAGGTCTTTCCTGGACATGCACACAGGCCTCCTAGATCTCCAAGAATATATTGAAGTTCCTCAGTGACCTTTATAGACATCTCATTTCCAAACTTTTTATTTTTAGTGTCTTTGTCTGATCCTTGTTTGCTCAATATCCTAACAGTTAAATGAACACCGCCAACTACTTGCTAAAGATCTGCATCTAGAATGTCTCATTAGTAACAGAAAAATGACTAAAATTAAAATGTCAAAAACACACATCTGCCAATAAAAATTTCATTGACATGATACATTACAATGTTTAGTAATCCTTGAGATAAATTTTGTTGAATTCAGAAATTTCTCTACAATCAGATTTAACTGTATTTCTTCAGTTATTTAGTCATTTCATTCAACCATTCATTCAAAAAGTGCTTTGAAAGTGCATGTAGCATGTTAATATGTTCAGATAACACCCAAATAAGGAAACACCTATTTTATTTCCCAGTAAAACATGAAATAAAGCAGAATCAGCAAATACCCACTCACAAAATTATATGGCGTATAATGGTCATACTATTATTAGTGTTTCCAGCATCAAAATTATTTATTTTTATATGTTATGAGGCAGTACAATCAAACAAATTAGATTGTCTCTGAGATTTTCTTTTATTCTTTTTTGTAAATAGCTAGAATAGACTCTAATATTTAGCTTATGCCTACTGATTTTAAACATTCTCACAGCAAATGAACATAAGTTCATAAAATTTATTGATAACGTTTCTCAAACACTAACTTATGAGTTTAGAACACTGAGTAGCCACAATTGAATTACTATAAATGAGTAATAACTAGTAACAGAGAAATTTGAATATTCTTCATTCTGTTGTTTAAAAAAATGCATCATTCAGTACCTCTTGTGTACTGTCATCACTGAGGGTTTCAATCAGAAATTCTGATTCTTGAATCACAGCCTTGCCATTAATTACTTGGAATTATGCAAGTCACTTACCCTAATTCATCATTTGTAAAATGAATGCATTTATTTATTTATTTTTGCGGTATGCGGGCCTCTCACTATTGTGGCCTCTCCCGTTGCGGAGCGCAGGCTCCGGACACACAGGCTCAGCGGTCATGGCTCAAGGGCCCAGCCGCTCTGCAGCATGTGGGATCTTCCCGGACCGGGGCACGAACCCGTGTCCCTGCATCGGCAGGCAGACTCTCAACCACTGTGCCACCAGGGAAGCCCAAAATGAATGCCTTTAGAGATCGTATCTAAGGTCCTCTTCAGAACTAAAAATTATAGAGTTCCACACTTAACTTATAGATAATATAATAAACCAAATGAAGCTTTTGCTGAAACACAAAAAATTGCCTATCTTATTACATATAGTATTTTTAACAGTATATCTTTTAGAAGAATACTGGTTTCCTGAGTACTTAACTATTCTACTAGTCAAGGCACTTCACTTCATTAAATGGAAGCCTGCCAACCTTTCCACAATAAATTCTTTTTTCAGGTGTTTGATATTCAGCCATTAAATATAGTACTACTGGAAAGAAACTGGAAAATTGTGTTAAAAACCTACAGTACTATTTTCCCCGGAAGACATTTTATTGTGTTTTATGTTAATCATATGACATGTTATGAGACAGTCTGTAGACAAACAAAGCATCCTGACAGCTTGAATGAACTATAAATATTTAGATTCAACAGTCATAAAAATTTGTACAGCTGGAAAAGGGTGAAGTTACCAAGTAAAATTGGCATCTGCTGTACACAACATATGAAAAAGACATCCTCCTCCTCTAATGCTCTACAAAGCCAAAATTAAAGTAGAGCTGAAATAATTACCTTGCTATCTACAGCTGTGTCAACTAGGTCTATACTATAGTATTTTTCTATAGACAGAATGAGTCTAGAGGAGGGAAGCAAAACAAATGCAAGAAAACTGAACAGAAACTATATATAAAGATGAGGTTCTTCTGAATGTCACATGCATTGCAAAAGGATCCAGCCACATTTTTTTCAAGACCAATTATATAAATAATAGCATATCCTCCTCTCAAAACTAAAATATAATTCACATATTCTAATAATTTTTGTTTGTTATTTTTGTTTGTATATGCATATATATAGTAACTCTCTATAAGGCCTAGCTATTTCCGTTTTCTCTGCTATGAACGTAATTATATTATAATTCAGGAAATACACAAGTTAATACACATTTAGCTTTTTTGCATGTACAAGAAATCACATTTATTGAAAAAGTGTTGTACAAGAAATTGGTATATCTAAGGTCACATGTCAATGTGTCAATGCTAAGTGTCTGAATTTTCAGATTCAATTCTGCATCCTATGAAGTCAACCAGTGCTTGGTTGAAGTCAGTTCCCAGCCTGAGCATCCACTGAACTGTACAGCAACAGCAGCTGATTCCTGAGAATGAGCAATGAAAAACTGGGTTTTGATCAGCTGTCATGTTCAATTCCATGTGCCTGAATAAGGTAACCTGTGAATGAATTATGTGCTTCAAGCATAATAAGATCCCAAGAATGACAGAGGAAATTCAGACATAACCAAAACAGTTAAAGCAGAGGCTGGATCAATATACAACTATAATTGTTCAATAAACAGTTTGTTTTTAAACAGCTTATTTATAAACACTCTCTCTAATATCAACCTGGCAATTAGTAACTCTACAATCCTATAAGGCTTCTAATTCCACTATGAATCTTGGAAAATTTAAACTTTTAATATTAAAACTTGGGTGTTAGTTATATTCTAGGAGAATAACTTACTTTTAGTAATATCTGGAAAAGAAGACTCCAAGTATTTATTGACTATGTCTCACTGAATTTCAATGCTTTCTAGAGTTAGAAATTTCATCTCCCCTAAACCTGTTGTAAATCACATGCTGCAATTGCATTCTATAAAATCAGCTAGCCTCCAAATTTCCCGAAGCACATTCTTACCTCCATTAACTTTAACATGCAGGAATCTCAACGGGAATGAATGCTTTTATAAAATGCTTCTTGTTAAAATCTTGACTGTATGTTATAAGCAAATAGGAGTTAGGTTGATGAAGAAGATGGAGAGGGAAATAGTATTAAACAGGAAAACGGGGCTTCCCTGGTGGCACAGTGGTTGAGAATCTGCCTGCTAATGTAGGGGACACGGGTTTGAGCCCTGGTCTGGGAAGATCCCACATGCCGCGGAGCAACTAGGTCTGTGAGCCACAACTGCTGAGCCTGCGCGTCTGGAGCCTGTGCTCCACAACAAGAGAGGCTGCGACAGTGAGAGGCCCGTGCACTGTGATGAAGAGTGGCCCCCACTTGCCACAACTAGAGAAAGCCCTTGCACAGAAACGAAGACCCAACACAGCCCAAAATAAATTAATTAATTAATTAATTAAAAGAAAAAAAACAGGAAACCTCTTAAACAGAACTCTGGATGCATGAAACTGACAAAGTTGGAAAAGTACATATAGTGCTCTATAGTTGGAAGGAAGGCCCTATATGGTGATAATGAGCAGTGAGGGTTGAGGGATGAAAGAGATAAAGTAGAAGAAAGAAAAAGAACCAAGCAAGGAACCAATCTGAGAAAAGCTTTGTGTGTGAACTGAATTCTAAAAGTTACAGAATGTCATTCAAGGACTTTGAACCATGGAGCAAATCGATCAATGACGTATTTTAACAAAATTGCTATGACTACATAGGGAAGGATGATTTGAAAGCAGCTAGTTTGGAAGCATGAGAATCTTGCTTAGGAATCCATCACAGTTAAGCATTGGGAAATTTAACTCAGCAACAGCAGGAACGGAGTAGAGGATACATAGAGTTTATTAGAGAAAAACATGTGAGATTTGAGAACTGACTAGGTAATGATGATGGAGTGGGATGGGAATGGCAAGGAGAGAGGGAGGAAGTGCATTAGAGAAGAGTGGAAGTAGTTTCTGGTATGAGCAAAGGTGGAAGAAGAGTGGAAGTAGTTTCTGGTATAAGCAAGGGTAAGACGGAAAATCTATTTACTCAGTTGAGAAACAATAAAAAGGAAAAATTGGGGATCAACCTTTTAAGCCTATGAAGTGAAATGATAACTAATTTTTTTCTAGAAAAATCTTTTTTTTTTTTTAAGAAACTTGCCTTTATTTACTTTTGAATTGTACTCCTCTATGTGCCAACTGTCAGGTTATATCACTGAGACCAAACTAAGTTATAAGCATCAATAAGAATCAGCAGAAATTTTCCCTTTAGCTGGACAGCCCATACCTCTTTCTGTAGCAATTTATACCCATTTTTTCACTGGTAATCAAAGACAAAATGAACTTGTCTAGACTTAGTGTTATGGGATGACCTGTGTGCCCCAAATTCTTATGTTTAAGTTCTTAGCCTCAGAACCTGACTATATTTGGAGATGGGACCTATAAAGACAGAAGTAAGATTAAATGAAATCTTTATGGAGGGCCCTAATCCAATATGACTGGTCTTTTTATAAGAAGAGGAGATTAGGACACAGACACCACAATGCGAAGGTCATGTGAAGACACAAGGAGAAGATGACTATCTACAAGCTAAGGTGAAAGGCCTCAAAAGAAATCAACCTTGCTAACATCTTGCTCTCAGACTTCAAGCATCTGGAACTGTGAAAATATTAATTTCTGTTGTTTAAGACACAGTGTGTGGTATTTGGTTATGGCAGCCCTAGCAAACAAGTACAGACTGATAAATACTAGTTTGTTTTTATTTATATCTTGCAAGTATTATCTTTATAGCAGAATAAAGAAGAGCACTTCAAAACAAGTATTTTTGTTTGTTTGTAACATGAGTAATCTCTAACTATGTCCAGGATCTGATATTAAGTAGATGCTGTGGAAATATTGACTGATTTAATTTGGCAAGCAGCTAGAACTCAGGGTAATCATACACCCGACAGTATCATCATGTGTAAATATCCCTCAGGCATTAGAGGTAGTAGAAAGTGAGAATGATAAATAAATATTTGTCTCCAAGTATAAATAAAGAATTTGAAGGGAACAAATTTTTAAGTAAACTTACCAGAGTTTTAAAGATCTTTATCAAATTAAATTATGCTAGAGGTCATAGTGAGTTTAAACAACAATTTATATGATTTTTTTAAAAATGCAATTTCATTACACTAGTAAAAAAGTTAAAACAATTCCTTGTTGTATCAACTCCATATTAATGAAATTATATCCTAATTCTACTTCATTTCAACAATGAAAAGAAAATAGGAATAGAAAAGTGTTTTATCATTTTTATATATCATATAAAAATATATATATAATCAGAATAATACATTTTTTGGATTCTATACTTCATTTTATCTATTCATAGTAATATAAATCAAAAGTAAAACAACATACTTGGTTCTTTCTTGATTTAAGAAAAGACATGCAAAATTAAATTACAAATCATAAAAAAATACTGAGATGATCCTCAGATTACAAAAAGACTCTTCATTTCAAATGTTCATTAAATAATGAACATTTAAAATATGAATAATCAAAATTTGATTTTCCTCCCAAAATAAAGTCATCTGATACTTTTTACAAACATCTGTTGTTCAAAATAATATAACTGAAGATAACATTTAAAATCTAAAAAGAGGATTTTAAAACAAAATGGAAATCATTTGAGACCTTATCTTTAAAAATTAACTTGAGAAAAAAATATTATTTGTATGAAAAAAATATTATGTATCATTTAATATTTTAAGCTTGTATTTTAACACAGACTCAAAGAACAAATTCATATAAGTAATATCAGCATAAAGGTCAAATATGACCTTTGCAAGCAGGTATGACTTTCACTGCCTGTCACACAAAGTTAACTGCAGAATTTGACATTTACTTTATATTTCATAGCCTTGACTTGACAGTAAATTTTGAATTTATTTTAAAGTAATTATCATCTTTTGAATATGAAAAGAAGTGATAGACTCTTCATCATTTCATAGAGTTTAACAGTTGAACTGGCACATTTACTCTTTTAACACAAGCAAATAAACTGTATCATTTCTTTCCACATATCTGTTTAGCATCATCATTTTTATTGCCTTTTTTTTTTTTTTTTTTTTTTGCTGTACGCGGGCCTCTCATTGTGTGGCCTCTCCCGTTGCGGAGCACGGGCTCCAGAGGCGCAGGCTCAGCGGCCATGGCTCACGGGCCAAGCCGCTCCGCGGCATGTGGGATCTTCCCGGACCAGGGCACAAACCCGTGTCCCCTGCATCGGCAGGCGGACTCTCAACCACTGCGCCACCAGGGAAGCCCGTTATTGCCTATTTTTAAGTCTAGAGAAAATATCAGTGGATGAAAAGAAGTCATTGGTAGTAGCACTTTTATACATTTATTATTCTAGTTCTACATGCAATGATACTGTCCCAGAAGTAATATTGTCCAGTAATTACTGTCCCAGTAATAGGTCCTAGAAATAATATTTTTAAATACTTCCTTATTTCTACTCTGTTGCACTCCTCTACTATAATAAATGATACATTTCTTTAGTGAATTGAAGTTTTATTAAATCAAAATTTGGCCATTTTATGAAATATATAATAAGCCTAAGAGGATTTTAAAAGTATGCATATACATTATAAAGTAACTGATATACCTTTTACTCTTTTTTTAATTTTGAAAAAAATGTTTTTTTAGTACCAATGTGAAAACTTCTTTGCTCACTACAGAATGTAGTCAAACTGTATATATGTCTACTGAACAGTGAAAAATGGGGGTCATGCTCTCAAATTTGAAAGCCAGAATTCCCTATTGAAATGGGAGTATTTGCAAAGAACTATACTTTTGAAGGAAAAAAAAAAAAGCAAACCTGTTACACAGCATTCCTAATTCCGGGAGGCACTTCATGCCTTACAATTTTAAGACAAGCTATATTTTTCCCCCAAACAAAATATTTTCTTAAAAAAGAAAACAGCAGAAGTAACACATAATTTTATTAACAGGCACAGATACATTATAAGTCAGATAATAAATGTATTTCTTCTATAACTTTTAGTGGTAACTTACACAGAAATTTGACAGCCAGATAACTTTCAGAATCCTTTCCCCTGGTTGTCTATCAATCAGTCATCTATCCATTTAGTCAACACATATTTATTGAGGCAAAGTAACATGCTGACACTATAGATAGGCAAAAGAAAAATAAAGAGGGAAATCAGACCCAGATCCTACTCTCAGATAGCATATAACCTGGTAAGGGAGATTAATTATACACAGACATGATATATAAGAAACATATTTCTTTTGTACTTACTATATTCCAATTATGAAAAAAAATAAATTGGGGTGGCAAGGGTGGGGTAATGACACAATTTTCATCTCGGAAAATCAAAGGAATAATCTAGAAGGAACTGGCATAAATGAGATAATTAATGAGAAAGTATCTAGTTTTTCTTTTAAATATAAAGATACTTGGTATTCTTTGTTGGCTCCCAGAATCCTAATCATTGCTCTCTCTTACCCTGTGCCTAAAGAATATGACCCCATAGCCCACATCATCAGACTGTCTTGGCAGGTCGGTTTCCAGTACACACAATGGAAGTGACCACCAAGAGTTAGGAGTTAGGAAGGTGGGAAGAGGAGGAGGTTGGGTAGTTTCGCCAGACACTTTCCTGTCTGTCACGGCAGTCTGATACCTTGACCACTAGTGCCACTGTCAGAAAGCACTAGTGCAGGGCTCCAGCTTTCACTGTACTGCTATTTCTGCCCCTTGCCCATTTAACCCTTGGAAAGGTAATACTCCTTGCCAGGTAACTCGCCTTGTTCAAACCTCTGAAATCACCTGAGTAGAAATTCAGTTTCCTGCTGGAACCCACACTGAACTCACTCACAGAGAGTATGAGAAGTTAGAGAAAGACCCCATAGTTGAAGGCCCTAAAATAGTAATTGGTATCTTCATTTTATATATATATTAAGTTTAAGGATTCAAATAATCAGTATATATCACTTTCCAGGAAAGTACACTGTATCTACTAGAATACACACAGTTTGTGGTTGGGGCTTCTCTTTTTTTTTTTTTTTTTTTGGCCATGCCACGCGGTTTGCAGGATCTCAGTTCCCTGACCTGGAACTGAACCCGGGCCATGGCAGTGAAAGCCTGGAATCCTAACCACTAGGCTATCAGGGAACTCCCAGGGGCTCCTCTTCTTGATAAGCCAATCTACATTATTCAGCTAAACTCACTGGAATATAAACTTCATGAGAGTAAGGACCTGTCTGTTTTGTTCTCCCAGGTTTCCACAATTCCTGGAATAGGCCTGCACGTAGTGAGTATGTACTAAAAGTTTGTTCGGTAAATAGATATCCAGGCAATTAATTTATTCACCATTATAAGACTCAATTTCAACAACTGTAAATTAAGAATACTATTATTTGTCTTGTATTTCCTACAGATTCTTTAAAAATTAATACCTACTTAAGCAATGTTTAAAGTGTAAGTGTACACAGACGTAAGGTATAATTATTATAGTACTTGAAGCCAATTAAAGGAGAACACACCTTTGAGCTTAAACTTCTAGATGTGCTTATAGACTGTAAAATTTAAGAAATGCTGCTGGAGAATACATTTTTATTTGTTCCATAAATAAATTCCAAAAAAATTGAGTTTCAGAAGACTTAAAGCCATTATTCTATAAGTAAAGCCCATAAGGAAAAAGTATAATAGAAGAGAAAGAAAAATACATTCAGATAAACAGTTTCCAGCATGTACCACTGTAAAAGCAATAGCTTAAAAAAATTCTACAATGTTTCCATAAGATATTCCCTGGACACTAAAACTTCTGCTCACATTTGATATTAGAGCTTTGTTGAAAAGTATGGTGGGTCTTGGAAGAGGTTTTTGATTATATATCCAGGAACAAGATTGACATTAAATCTTAAACATGGCATAAAATGAACAAAAAAGTAGAGATTATCAGAAGACTAATTGAAAAAATATGCTTCTTGCCTACTAAGACTTCTGAATTTGCCAAGGCATTAACTCACATCATAGTTTTTTTTTCAGACATTCTATATGGTTAATGATTCTTTCTCAACTATTTTGTGTGGAAAAGGAAAGCTGCCAAAATGCTTCAAATTTTAGTTTAATTGAAAAATGCATCAGAGATTGCATCTGAACTATAATTCAAAGGAAAAAATGAAAAAAACCACATAATCACAGACAGAACTGCTACCCACACAGTCCTTATATTTCACTGTGTCCCAAAATCAGCTTAAGAAATCAGTTTTAAGAAAATGAGTAGTGATCATATGTTACTTGAATGTACTACTAATTCAACAACTATTTACCAAGTATTACAAAAAATGCAATACTTTTAAAACTTTAAAGTTGTATAAAACACTACCACAAAAAGGGCACATTTATCTTATACTTTCTAACAAACATTTCTACTGAAAGAGAACTATCAATGTGGCTCTATTCCACAAAAAAAAATAATAAAAGAAAACGAGGAAAGAAAAAATGATTAGGAAAAAGGTAACATATCTTTCTTCCTGCTTCCTTGTTGGCCAAGATGATCTATACTCCTTGAATTAATAAGTGCTAGAAAGCATATTTATTTCATCCATTTAAAAAATATTTTCAGGCAGTGCTGTAGACACTACGGATACAATACAAAGCTTCTGCTCTCTTGGAGCTTACATTCCAGAGAAGGAAAGAGAAAATAGCAAAATATAGTATCAGAGTAATAGGTGCTGTAAAGAATATAAAGCAGGATAGGAGAGATTGTAGAAAGTAAGATACTATATTACAAACTGTGATCATGAAAGATTTTGCTGATAAAGGGACACTGAGACAGAGACAACTGAGGAACTAAGGAAGTAAGAAATTCATAGAAATATCTAAGGAAAAGCCTTCCAGGCAGAAGGACGAGTGGATGCTCAGACCCCAAGGCTGGAGCATGATTGATGTGTTCAAAACGGGACGCCTTGTGGATCAGAGGGAGCAAGGGGGTAAAGGAATCATTGATGAAGTCAGAGAAAAGGGGCAGAGGGTGTGGATGAATCGCTTAGGAGATGACGGAATATTGAAAGAACTTTAACGTACTCTAAATGACATGAAAAGCCACCAGACAGTTATAAACAAGGAAGTGACATTCTTTACTGACTCATTCCTTCTTTCAGCCAGGTGCTATTTGACAGGAATATGCCTGCTAGTCTAGGCTTGCTGCTTAGAGAACAGACTAGCAGATGGGCAGACAGACACAGGGAGATCAATTAAAAGCCTCCTGCAATTTTCCAAGAAATAGATAACGCTAATAATTATAATAATAAATAATACTTAACTGGCACTTACTGTATTCCTGCCGCTCTTCTAAGAACTTTATATAGTCGTATTGTAAACCAAAATGAACTAGGTCATGCCTTAAAAAAAACTTCCTAAAAAATTATAAAATAATTTAAATAATTTATCATATTCTTATTCTACTTCTTTGAGCTAATAATAATTTCACACTACCTATGTTTTTACTGTAAAGCTCAGAAGTATATAGAAACATGGTGAAATAAGATTATTTGGTCCAGGATAATCCTATGGCCTTTTAAAGCTTCATTAAAAGCATGTAGCTCATCAATCGTAAAAATGAGAACTAAAGACTTTTGAATTTAGCTAAAATTCCAAACAGTTCATGTTTTTAAGAAGGAAACATTGACTATTTAATACTCTATGTAAAGCATAAAGTATTAAGTTCCTCTCTCCCTTAACCCCACATACCTAATCAGCCCCTAAGACCTGTCAATTCTATCCCACATTAGCATTCTGAAGCAAGACCCTTCTCTCCATTTCTTCTGTCATGGCCTTGTCTCTACTGTAAGTAACCTTTTATTTCAACTAATGTTTCAGCATATCAGTTTTGGTGTTTTTTTCCATCAGGTTCTTCTGATTCTAGACTAACTCCTTCACTGCCACAAAAAGAATTTTTAAAAAACAAATCTCAATGTTTAATTCCTCTACTTAAAGAAACTTCTTATGACCTATGGTTTAAAGTTCAATCCCCTCAGCATGTTATAAAATGCAGTCCACACACAGGCCCTAACTCATCCTACCAGATCGTCTCCCAAATACCCCCGAAGCAAATTGCATTCTCAGATGTGCTGAGCTCATTCCAAACTTTCATCTTTTGCACAGGTGCCCTCATCTTTAAATACCCTTTTATTTTTCATCATTTTGGATACAGTTGTTATTTTCTCCCTTGAACATATCTATATCTTTATTATGGGCAGAATCATATTTATTTGTATCGCTACATCAATTATTTAAGCACAATATTTGTCGTATAATATTTATTCTGTTTCAACAGAGAATAGTCAGCTACTTAATAAACACCTGACTTTCAAATGACATATGCTATCCTATACCTCTCCCTGACCCTTCTCCTCCCAGACACTTCTAACTAAGCCTTAACCACTTGCATATACAGCACTCATTCACATATTTACTAATCTTCATTGGCTATAAACACTGTGCAAACTTTGTGTTTGATGCCACTGCTGGAGTACCTAAATTAAGGGGATATAAATCCTGCTCTCAATAAATTTATAGTCTAATGAGAAAGCTAAATATTAATAGATAATTATAAAACTACATGGTAATAGACAGTGACAACAGGAATGCAATGCAAGATGGCTTTTTTGGGGGAGAAGTTAATAAAATGCCACAAACTAATAATAAACCTTAAATGGGAAAAAAGAAGACAAGTAATCAGAGATAAGACTTATAAAAGGGACAAAACAAAATGTGTGACACTTTATTGTGCACTGCTGGCAGCAGATAACCTAATCATGCACTAATCAAAAAATAGACAACAAACCAAACAAGGCAATGATCCTATTAGAGGACAAGTAATATCTTGTATAAGTGGTACTTTGGATCTTCTATTGAGTTCTGAAATCTGAATCCACCTCAAGTGCTATATTGAGTTTCTTGAAACAATTCCAACCATAAATCTTACTAAATATGAAATTACAGTAAATTATCAGTAGAGTCACAAAATAAAAGCTGTTATCTGCATATCACACTACAGTGGCGCAGATTCGATCATAGTCTGAATGACAACAGGATAGCATGTGGCTGTTATATAATAAAGTACAGTGATGTCTAGAATGGAGAACTGAGGAAAAGTCCTACAGCATCACTGAAGCTTGGTCATAAATAATGCAGCACATTCTTGTGTGTTTTCCCTCACCACAATTGTCATACCAACTTGGTGTGCAATAATAAGGAATGTAATTACACATCTAGAAGGCAAAAGCAGAAGCTCCTTTCAGACTTGGCTAAAAATAACTCTCATAAAAGGATTAAACTAATGCTGTATCTTGATCTACTCATGCATGTGATCTGTAGGAAAACAAATATCTCCCCAAAACAGAAAAAGCCACAGGGAAAAATTATATTTGTCATCACAACTTTGTAAATAATTGATTATTAACACCGACTCTAAATGAAATCTGACAACTTCTAAATTTGTTACTGTCAGGAAGAAAAACTATGTTCTACAAAACTACTACTACAAGATACTGTCATGTAGATACATTGGACTATTTCTGCATAAAAGCCATAAGATCCTCTTTTAGAAATAACTACACATATGCATCATTGTTCTGTATATTAGAGAAATTCAACATGTCCATGAATCCAGTGAGTCTGTAAAGCAGTGTTGTTGCTGAACCCTAATATTACATGGGTGTGTGGTGTGCCTTTGGATTTTAACTCTAATTTTCATTGAAGTTGTGTTTGTTACAATCAATGTGTACTTGGACTATATTTGAACATCAACTCTATCAAATTTGTACCTCATGTTTGGTATCCACATTTGTTACTTCTCTTAAAATTGTACATTATTTCCTGAAATTTATAAATAAATAATTTTGATGTCTTACTACATTCCATAAAACATGAATCACAAAACTGATTCCAGACAATGTTTCAAAAATTACAAAAAGAACCATAGCTACATTCCCAAATGTACATCTTAACCAAAGATTTACAGGACAAGGACAAAACTGAGTAGCCATGGTAAACTCAAAGCTTTCTTGTTTTTCTGTTTTGCAGGTTCTATGTTACTTTGACAGAGTAAGTAATAAAATCCCATTCCAGAATGACATTTTATTTTTTCTTTTAGCTATTGAAGCCTTCTTTAAAATAAACTATAGTGTCTTTTACAAAGCCAAATGTGGCTCCTATGTTAGCCATATCTGTTGTTTTACCCTAGTTTCAGAAATAATCAACAGAAGAAAGCTTTTTTTCAAACACACACTTATAAAACATTCAGTACTGCACGACACACATATAAATATTTTATAAATGTTAACTCATTTAATCTTCAAATAACTCTATGAGTTAACTACCGCAGCTATCCCATCTTACAGATGAGGAAAAAGACAGAGAGAGGTTGAGTATCTTGCCCATGATCTTCAAGCTGATTAAGTTCCAAATTCAAAAATCAAACCCTGGCTGCCTGACTCGAGTCAATGCTGCTAACTACCATGCATATGGTTAAAAAAGGCAAAAGCTTAATTTAAAAAAGCTTAGTAATCATTATCATAACATTTTTTCATTTAACTACTTCTTTACTTATTAGACTGAAAGATACCTTTGTCTTCATCTTTCATTTCCCAAGTGAAACAATGGAAATGACTTTATCATCTGTGTTCACTCACTTCTACATTTTTGCTCCTAAAGTTCATATTTTATGAAAGATCTTAAATATTTATAAAGAAAAAATAAATAAATAAATAATTAGTGATTATATTTTTCAGTTTAGAATCTAGATTGAAATCACATAATGATAATTTTTAAATACAGTGATAGCCTGCTTTTTTCCCTTAATTAAAGAAGATGCAGAGAAGCCAGGGCAAGAAGGTTTTAGAGATAAATTTTGTGATACTAGAATTTTACCAATTTTAGAGATTTTGAAGATGAGACACAGCCAAGTACCAGGCATAAACCTTCACAGCAATATAAATTTTTTCATAATAAGGAATTAACACTTTTAAATGTTTATATTTTGGAAGTTGTAGTGCTCCTATAACAGTGTAAAGCCATTACAGCCCAATGTTCATGCTGATGATGACTACAAACACTGAACAAAATGCAATGAACAATTCCCTGAGAACTCTGAAAAGCAGGTAGGTCATGAAGGAGGGTTAGACCTTGAAGAAGTAAACCCACATATGATAAGTTATCTGTGTGTGTTTTGGGAGGCGGGTGGCGTTTCCCTTGAGGTTTTGTCCCTACAGTGGAAGCCAGTAGCTGAGCACTGCAACAGTGCTGTGGCTAGAACTTTGACAGAAACCCTGTTTCTGGGCAAAGGAACAAGCTAAAAAAAAAAAAAAAATGCATGTTAGAAGACATGGAGGGAATCTGAAGTGAATACATGGAAACAGGAAATCACCTACCTTTGTGTATAAACCACAAAAATATAAAATTACCTCCAGAACTACACATGTGTAATGAACTCAAACCAATTTAGTTAAAACTGAGAGAACAGAACTGAGATTAAAACTATCAATACCAGTCTCACAATAGCTCCTGAACACACACAAACAAAACAAAACTGAGAGTTCAAAGCTCCAGTGAAACCAGTCATAAAGGAGCCACTCACCTTCTGAGTTTTACCACCAGGAGCTCTACCAGGCTTCACAGTGAATACTGGAGAAAAATCCCCTCATGCTTCCAGAAGAGGAAAAGAAACCATTTTGAAATATACCAGGGCATTCTGTTCTTCTTAGCAAGACCTGCCCTTAGGCAGAAACAATTTACCCAGATTCTAACCTGTGGGGGTTTTATTAGAACCTAACCTAACCAGAGAAAGGAAAATACCCCAATCCAGCCCCTTTAGCCTTCCATGTGGGAGAAGAAAAATACATCTTCATCTACTTCCTGTCCCGCGGACAGGAGGAAAAACAACTGAAAAACACTGGTGAACTTCACAATGAAGGGGCATAGGCTAACCAAAATACTGAGATCTAATCATAGGACTATAGAATGTTTCCCCTCCCCCTGCATCCTTTACCCAGTATATAATGTCTGTCTTCCAACAAAAAGTTACAAGGCATACGAAAAGGCTAAAAACAAAGTTTGAAGAGACAGAACAAGCATCAGAATCAGAGACAGATATGGCAGGATGTTGGAATTGTCAGACTAGGAATGTTTCTTGAAACTATTATTAATATTCTAAGAACGTTAATAGAAAAAATAGACAACCTACAAGAATAGATGGATAATGTAAGTTGAGAAATGGAATTTCAAAGATCAAAAAGAAATGCTAGAGATCACAGAAATTAAGAAAGTCTTTGGAGATTGGTTCAATATGGTGGAGTAGAAGGACGTGTGCTCACTCCCTCTTGCAAGAGCACCAGAATCACAACTAACTGCTGAACAATCATTGACAGGAAGACACTGGAACTCACCAAAAAAGATACCTTACATCCAAAGACAAAAGAGAAGCCACAATGAGATGGCAGGAGTGGCACAATCACAATAAAATCAAGCCCCATAACTGCTGGGTGGGTGACTCACAAACAGGAGAACACATACCACCGAAGTCCACCCACTGGAGTGAAGGTTCTGAACCCCATGTCAGGCTTCCCAACCTGGGGGTCTGGCAATGGGAGGAGGAATTCCTAGAGAATCAAACTTTGAAGGCTATCAGAATTTGACTGCAGCACTTCAACAGGACTGGGGGAAACAGAGACTCCACTCTTGGGGGCACACACAAAATAGTGTGTGCATCAGGACCCAGGGGAAGGAGCAGTGACCCCGTAGCAGACTGAACCAGACCTACCTGCAAGTGTTGGAGGGTCTCCTGCAGAGGCGGGGGGGTGGCTGTGGCTCACCATGCAGACAAGGATACTGGCAGCAGAAGTTCTAGGAAGTATTCCTTGGCATGAGCCCTCCCAGAGCCCGCCATTAGCCCCACCAAAGAGCTGGGTAGGCTCCAGTGCTGGGTCACCTCAGGCCAAACAGCCAAAGGGAGGGAACCCAGCCCCACCCATCAGCAGACAATTGGATTAAAATTCTACTGAGCTCTGCCCACCCCTCTACCCACCACCAGTCCCTCCCATCAGGAAGCTTGCACAAGTCTCTTAGATAGCCTCATCCAACAGGGCAGACAGCAGAAGCAAGAAGAACTACAATTCTACAGGCTGTGGAACGAAAACCACATTCACAGAAAGATAGACAAGATGAAAAGGCAGAGAGCTATGTACCAGATGAAGAAACAAGATAAAACCCCAGAAAATAACTAAATGAAGTGGAGATAGGCAACCTTCCAGAAAAAGAATTCAGAATATTGACAGTGAAGATGATCCAGGACCTCGGAAAAAGAATTGAGGCAAAGATTGAGAAGATGCAAGAAATGTTTAACAAAGACCTAGAAGAATTAAAGAACAAACAAACAGAGATGAACAATACAATAACTGAAATGAAAAATACACTAGAAGGAATCAGTAGCAGAATAACTGAGGCAGAAGAACGGATAAGTGACCTGGAAGACAGAATGGTGGGATTCACTGCCATGGAATAGAATAAAGAAAAAAGAATGAAAAGAAATGAAGACAGCCTAAGAGACCTCTGGGACAACATTAAACGCACCAACATTCGCATTATAGGGTCCCAGAAGGAGAAGAGAGAGAGAAAGGACCCAAGAAAAATATTTGAAGAGATTATAGTTGAAAACTTCCCTAACATGGGAAATGAAATAGCCATCCAAGCCCAGGAAGCACAGAGTCCCAGGCAGGATAAACCCAAGGATAAAAAGCCGAGACACATAGTAATCAAATTGACAAAAATTAAAGACAAAGAAAAATTACTGAAAGCAACAAGGGAAAAACAACAAATAACATACAAGGGAACTCCCATAAGGTTAGCAGCTGATTTCTCAGCAGAAACTCTACAAGCCAGAAGGAAGTGGCATGATATATTTAAAGTGATGAAAGGGAAGAACCTACAACCAAGATCACTCTAGCCAGCAAGGATCTGATTCAGATTCGATGGAGAAATCAAAAGCTTTACAGACAAGCAAAAGCTAAGAGAATTCAGCACCACCAAACTAGCTCTACAACAAATGCTAAAGGAACTTCTCTAAGTGGGAAACACAAGAGAAGAAAAGGACCTACAAAAAGAAACCCATAATAATTAAGAAAATGGTAATAGGAACAAGAATGTCTTTGATGGGTTTATTGGTTGACCAGACATGGCTCAGAAAAGATCTCTGAGATTGAGGATATAACAATAGAAGCTTCCAAAACTGAAAAGCAAAAAAGAAAAAGATTAAAAAAAAATCAAACAGAACAGAACAGACTATCCAAGAACTGTGGGACAACTACAAATGATATAACATACACATAATGGGAACACCAGAAAAAGAAAGAGAAAGAAACAGAGTAACATTTGAAGCAATAATGACTGAAAATTTGCACAAATTAATGTCAGACACCCTTCAAAGATCCAGGAAGAACAGAGAACCAGGAGCTGCATACATGCCCAAAAAACCTCTGACACCTAGGCACGTTATATCCAAAATTCAGAAAATCAATAATAAAAAAGTTTTCAAAAAATCAGATGAAAAAAACACCTTACCTACAGAGATACAAAGGTATCAACAGTAATTACATCTGACTTCTCTTTAGAAACTATACAAGCAAAAAGAGAGTAGAGTGAAACATTTGAAGTCTTGAGAGAAAAAAAAAAAAACAACAAGCTACAATTCTGTACCCTGCAAAATTACCCTTCAAAAGTGAAAGCACAATACTTTCTCGGCCAGACACTGAGGGAATCTGCTGGCAGTAGACCTGTCTCTCAAGCAATTTAAAAAGAAGTTCTTCAGAGAAAAGAAAGATGATATAATTCAGAGAAACCAGATAATGAAAAAAAGAATGGGAGAAAGAATAAAGGTAAAACAGAAATTTTTATTTTTCTTATTCTTAATTGATATGTTTCAGTTTGTTCAAAATAATATATATATATATATATATATATATATATATAAAACGCACACACACCCACAGTTGCCCCTCTGTATCCAGAGTCTCCTCATCCATGAATTCAACCAATTGTGGATCAAGAACATTTAGAAAAAAATTCCAGAAAGTTTCAAAAAGCAAAATTTGAATTTGCTGCATGCGTGCAACTACTTACATAACATTTTCATTGTACTTACAGCTATTTACATAACATTTACACTGTACTAGGTATTATAAGTAACTTATAGAAGATTTAAAGTGTACAGGAAGATAGCAGGGAGGAATAAGGATTACATTATTATTATAATGTACTTGTACTACCTGTGAAATAGTATAGTATTATTTGAAAGTGGACTTGGATTAGTTGTAAATGTATACTGCAATTGATAGGGTAACCACTAAAATAAGTAATAAAAGAAGTATAATTGATATGCCAAGAAAATAGTGAAAATGGAATCATTAGAAAATGCTCAATTTAAACCAAAAAAGAAGGCAGAAAAGTAATAGAAGACAAATATGAACAAAAATAAAGGGCAGCAAATAGAAAACAGTAGCAAATATGGTAGATGTAAATTCATCTATATCAATAATCATTTTAAACATCAGTGGTCCAAATATACCCACTAAAAGACAGAGATTGTCAGAGTGGATCAAAAAACAAGGCCCAATATTTTGTTTATAAGAAACCTACTTTCAATATAAAGACACATATAGATTAAAAGTATAGGGATGGAGACACCATAATTCAAAAAGATACATGCACCCCAATGTTCATTGCAGCACTGTTTACAATAGCCAGGACATGGAAGCAACCTAAATGACCATCAACAGAGAAATGCATAAAGAAGATGTGGTACATTTATACAATGAAATATTACTCAGCCATAAAAAGGAATGAAATTGGGTCATTTGTAGAGACGTGGATGGACCTAGAGACTGTCATACAGAGTTAAGTAAGTCAGAAAGAGAAAAACAAATACCATATATGAATGCATATATGTGGAATCTAGAAAAATGGTATAGATGAACTTATATGCAAAGCAGAAATAGAGACACAATGTAGAGAACAAACATATGGATACCAAGAGGGGAAGGGGGTGAGATGGACTGGGAAATTGAGATTGACATATATACACTACTATGTATAAAATAGATAACTAATGGGAACAGACTGTATAGCACAGGGAACTCTACTCAATGCTCTGTGGTGACCTAAATGGGAAAGAAATCCAAGGAAGAGAGGATATATGTATATGTGTGGCTGATTCACTTTGCTGTCCAGCAGAAACTAACACAATACAGTAAAGCAACTATACTCCAAAAAAAAAAAGAAAAAAGTATAGGGATGGAAAAGATATACCATATTATCACTAATCAAAAGAAAGTAAGAATAGCTATATTAATTTAGTCACAGTAGACTTCAAAACAAGAAAAGTTATCAGAGATAGAGATATTACATACTGATAAAGGAGTCAATAATCCAAGAATAATAGTCCTTAATGTGTATGTGTCTAACAACAGAATATCAAAGTATAAAAAATGAGGCAAAAACTGATATAACTGCAAGAAGATATAGAGTAATCTAATATCATAGTTGGAAAGTTTAACACCCTTCTACCAGAAATCAACAGATCCAGCTACAGAAAACTAGTAAGAACATAGTTGAACTCAACAGCACTATCAGTCAAGTGGATATAATTGACATGTATACACTTCTTTATCCACAACATCAGATTACACATTTTTCTCAAGCTGACATGGAACATTCACAAAAACAGACCACATTCTGGGCCATAAAACACACTTTAATCAATTTAAAAGAATAGAATCATATGATATCAGCCCTTAGAACACAGTGAAATTAAACTAGAAATCAATAACAGAAAGATGTCTGTAAAGTTTAAAAAAACTTGGAGAATAAACTACAACTTCCAAATAACACGAGTCAATGGTGCTATCTCAAAGAAAGTTTTAAAATATTTTTGAACTAAATGAAAATAAAAACACAACTTATCAAAATGTGTTGGTTGCAGCAAAAGCAGTTGTCACAGAGAAATTTCTAACATCGAATGCAAATACTAGAAAAGAAGAAAAATTGAAAATCAATCATCTAAGTTTCCACCTTAGAAAACTAGAAAAGGAAGAGCAAGTTAATTCCAAAATAAGCAGAAGAAAAGAATGATAAAAATTAGAGCTGAAATGAGTGAAACTGAAAACAATAACAAAATATGAAGAAGATTTACATGAGGAAAACTACAAAGTGCTGATGAAATATCAAAGAAGTACTAAATAATCGGGAAATATTCCATTTTCACAGATAGAAAGACTCAGTATTGCCAAGATGTAAGGTTGTCCCAACTTGATCAACTCTCCCAGATAAAATCCCAGGAAATGGACTTCCCTGGTGGCGCAGTGGTTAAGAATCCGCCTGCCAATGCAGGGGACATGGGTTTGAGTCCTGGTCGGGAAGATCCCACATACTGCAGGGCAACTAAGCCCGTGTGCCACAACTACTGAGCCTGTGCTCTAGAGCCCGCAAGCCACAACTGCTGAGCCTGCGTGACACAACTACTGAAGCCTGTGTGCCTAGAGCCCGTGCTCCACAGCAAGAGAAGCCACCGCAATGAGAAGCAACAAAGAGTAGCCCCCGCTCACCTCAACCAGAGAAAGCCCGTTCGCAGCAATGAAAACCCAATGTAGCCAAAAAAATAAATTAAAAGAAATTCCAGGAAATTATTTTGTGAATATTGTCAAACTGATTCTAAAATTTATAATAAGAGGCAAAAGGCCCAGAATAGCCAACTCAGTACTGAACGAGTAAAACAAAGGTGGAGAACTGACACCACCTGACTTCAAGACTTACTATAAAGCTACAGTATTCAAGACAATGTGGTATTCGTGAGAGAACAGACAAATAGATCAATGGAACAGTATACAGAGCCCTGAAGTAGACCCATATAAGTACAGTCAACTTATCTTTGACAAAGGAGCAAACAAAGACAATACAATGGAGTAAAGACAGTCGTTTCAACAAATGTTACTAGAACAACTGGAAATCCACATGCAAAAAACTGAATCTAAACACAAACCTCACACCCTTCACAAAAATTAACTCAAAATATATCATTGATCTAAATGTAAAATGCAAAACTATAAAACTCCTAGAAGATAACATATAAGAAAGGTTAGATGACCTTGGGTATGGCAATGACTCTTTAGCTATCACATCAAAGGCATGATGCATGAAAGAAATAATTGATAAGCTGCACTTCATTAAAATTAAAAACTTTTACTCCATGAAATACAATGTCAAGGGAATGAGAAGACTAGCCAAACTGTGAGAAAGTATCTGCAAAAGACACAAATGATAAAGAACTCTTCTCCAAAATATACAAAGAACATTTAAAATTCAACTATAACCCGCTTAAAAAATAAGCAAAAGACCTTCACAGACACATCAGCAAAGAAGATATACAGATGGCAAGTAAGCATATATGAAAAGGTGTTCAACATGTCATCAGGGAAATGCAAACTAAAATGAGATACTACTATGCACCTATCAGAATGGACAACATCCAAATAGTGCCAAAACTGAAGCAATAACTTTCATTCATTGTGGTGATAATGCAAGATAGTACAGTCCCTTTGGAAGGCAGTTTGCCAATTTCTTATACAACGAAGCATACCCATACCATATGATCCAGCAATTATGCTCCATGGTATTTACCCTAAGAGATTGAAAACATATCCACACGAAAACCTGTACACAGTTGTTTACAGCAGATTTATTCATAGTTACCAAAATTTGGAAACAATCAGTAGGTCCTTCAGTAGATGAATGGATAAATAAACTGAGATACATTCAAACAGTGGAATATTATTCACTACTAAAAAGAGATGAGCTATCAAGCCATGAAGGACATGGAGGGAATGTAAGCGCATGTTACTAAGTGAAAGGAGCTGACATGAAAAGACTAAAAACTGTATGATTCCAACTATATGACATCCTGGAAAAAGCAAAACTAAGCAGCCAGTAAAAACTCCCCTAAACGGAAGAGCTTAGGGGAGAGGAGGCAATGAATAGGTGGAGCACAGAGAATTTTTAGGGCATGAAACCATTTCGTAAGATACTACTGTGTACATGTATGGGTGAATACATGTCATTATACATTTGCAAAACAGGCAGAACGTACCAAACCCTAATATAAACTATGGATTTTGGCTGATAATGATGTGTTGATATACATTCATCCACTGCCACAAATGTGCCACTTTGGTAGGGATGTTGCTAGTGGGGGAAGCTGCGTGTGTGTGCACACAAGGCTATATGAAAACTCCCTATAATTTTCACTCAATTTTTCTGTGAACCTAAAAGAGCTCTAAAGAAATAAAATATATTAATAAATCATTTTTAAAAGATAATAAACAAATGCCAACTCTGAGATAACCCAGTTGTTAAAACTCTAAAAAAGAGACTTCAAAACAGCTAATTGAAACTATAAAGCACTCAGTCCAACAATTTCACAACACATTTTTTGTTAAAGACATGTGCTACATTCACCAAGATAGACTGACTACAAGCTGGGCCATCAAGCGACTGTAAATAAATCTGAATGGAATGAGATCACAGCAAGTTTACTGTAAGACAGAAATAGAATTAAATTAAACATCAATAATAATAAGCAATCTAAGAAAAACAGGTATCTAGACACTAGAAATTAGGAACTATTTTAACTGAATGATCATAAAAAAATGTGTATAACACATTTATGGGATGAAGCTAAAACTGTTTAAAGAGAAATGTATAGCTTTAAATGTTTATACTGGCAAATAATGGATCTGAAAATAATGACTTTCTGCTTTGCAAGACCAGAAAAAAGATTTTCCTCTTCCAAATTTAGGATAGAGAGAACAACTATAATGGAATAGAAAAGAGGTCAGTTAAGAGAGATAATAAAAAGAGCCAAATATGATTTGTTAAAAATATCAACAAAATTTTCAAGGGCCTACTTAAACTGATTGATCTAGGAAAAAAAAAAGAGAGAATACAGATCATTATTATCCGGAATGAAAAGTAGTTACCACCAGTAATCTTACAGACATTAAATGTAGACAAGAAAATACTACAAGCAACTTTATGCCAACAAATTCAACAACTTACTGACCTAGAAAAATTTCTTTAAATGTAAAATTTATCAAGATTGATGTTTTAAAAATCAGAAAAAATTAATTAACCTATATCTAGGAATGAAATTAAATATGTTTTAAAAGTTTCTAAAAAGCAAACTCTGACACCTGACATTTTCACTGGTGAATTCTATGCAGCATTTAAGAAAGAAATAACATCAACCATACAAAAAAATTTTTCAGAAAACAGATGAGATCACTTTCTAAATCATTTTATGAGGCCAATATTATCCTAACACCGAAACTTGACAAAGACATTACAAATATAGAGCATCATATACCAATAATACCTCTCATTAATAAAGGCTCAAAATCCTAAAGATTTTTTAGCAAATCAAATCCAACACTATATAAAAAGAATAATATATCATGTCCAAGTGGAGTCTATCTAAGGAATGAAAAGTTGATTTTAAACATTTGAAAATCAATCAATAAAATTCAATATGCTAACAGAAAAGAAAATTATCATTGTGATAAAAACATAAAAAGCATTTAACAAAATTCAATATACATTCATGATAAAAAACTTTTAGGGAACTAAGACAAGTAGTGAACATTTTCAAACTGATAAGTTTACATTGAACACTTACAACCAACATCATACTTAATAATTGAAGACTAAATATTTATTTACATGAGAACAGAAAAACAAAAAATAAGAATGCCTGTTTCATCACTTCCATTCAACATTTTGGTGGAGGTCCTATCCATTGTCATAGGAAAAATAAATAAAAGGTGTAAAAATAGAAAGTAGTGAAAGGTCCCTGTTTGCAGATTGCATGATTATTTGCATTTAAAAAATACCTGAACTAACTCATTTATTAAAATGAATCTAACAAGTTTGGAGGATACAATGTTAATATTTTTAAAACCTACTGTGTTTTTATATAATAGCAACAAGATATTGAAAGATAAAATTAAAAATGATTTTATTTACTATAGCATCAACAAAATAAAAATAAAAACAGCCTAAGAACAAAATGAATAAAAGATGTCCACAATGTCTACACTGAAAACTAGGAAACATTGTGAGTGGAATTAAAGACCAAAATTAATGAAAAGTCACACCACGCTCAGAAAACGGAAAACTCAATGTTTGTTAAAATATCAATTCTCTTCATTTTGCTCTATCGCTTAAATGCAATCCCAATTAAAACCTTAATTTTATTTTAGAAATTGACAAGCTTATTCTAAAACTTATGCAGAGTGCAGATAACCTAAATTAAATAAAGCAATGTTTACAAAGAGTAAAAGTTGGAGCAGTTACCTCACCTGATTTCCAACATCCTATAAAATTACTGTAATCAAGATGATTTGGTATCAGTGAAAAGAGAGACAAATAAATCAATGGAATGGGATAGTTGAGAGTTCAGTAAGAGTTTTACTCATATGTAGTCAACTGATTTCTAACACAGAAACCAAGATAATCCATTGAATAAAAGGAAACATTTTTTTAATAAAGGATGCTAGATGAAGTGGATATCCTTATGTAAAAACAATCAGTGCTGACATTTACCTCATGCCATACACAAATATTAACTCAAAATGAGGCATGACCTATGTGTAAAACGTAAAACTTCAACATGTCTAATAGCAGGAGATCTTGTGATTTTGGTGTAGGTAAAGGTTTCTTAGAACACAAAAAGTATAAAACATGAAAAACAAAATTGATAAACTGCACTTTATCAAAATGAAAAGTATTCACACTTTGAAAGACATCATTAAGAAAATAAAAAGGCAAGCCACATGCTGGAAAAATTATTTGCACATACCCGTCCAAGTGCATGCATGGGACTTCCCTGGTGGTGCAGTGGTTAAGAATCTGCCTGCCAATGCAGGGGACACGTGTTCGAGCCCTGATCCAGGAAGATCTCACATGCCGTGGAGCAACTAAACCTGTGTGTCACAGCTACTTAGCCTGAGCTCTAGAGCCTGTGAGCTACAACTACTGAGCCCATGTGCCACAACTACCGAAGCCTGTGCACCTAGAGCCCATGCTGCTACAAAAGAAGCCACAGCAATGAGACGCCCGTGCACTGAAACTAGAGAGCAACAAAGACCCAACGCAGCCAAAAATAAATATATTAATCAATTAATTATTTTTTTAAAGTGTATGCATGGTACATAAAGAACTCTTAAAATGTCATAATCAGAATATAGCAGACATTTTTTTTAATGGGCAAAACACCTCACAAAAGAAGATGCATAAATGGCCAATAAGAACCTGAAAATATGCTTATCATCATCTGCCATCAGGGAAATGCCAGTTAAAACCACAATGAAACACTAGTACATAACCACTTAGAATGGCTAAAATTTAAAGGACTGACCAGATAAAGGGTTGACAAGGATGCAGAATAAGTGGAACTCTCATTCACTGCTGGAAGGAGTGTAAAATGATTAATGTCACTTTGGAACACAATTTGACAGTTCAGTTGTTTTTTTTTTTTTTACTTAAGTTAAACATGCACCTGCCAAATAACTCAAGCATTCCACTGCTAGGTATAAAAATAAACGCCAACACGAAATTTATACATGATTGTTCACAGGAGATTTATATGCAGTAGCCAAAATCTGGAAATAATCCAAATGCCTTCTAACAGAATAGGTGGATGAAGAAATTGTGGTTTATTCATACATTGGAATACTGTTCAGAAAAATAAGCAAAATAAAGATACATATGAAGACATGGATAAATCTCAAAAATGGTATGCTGACAGAAAAAAAGCCAAGCTAAAGAGTGCATTCAACACAATTCCATTTATAAAAATTCTAGAACAAATAAGCTATAGTGATAAAAAGCAAATTAGTGATTGCCTGGGGTTAGGGTGGGAGAAGAGATGGATCATAAAAATGCAGGAGGACACTTCCTCTGGGTGTGATGGCAATGTTTATTTTCTTGATTATGATGTTGATTTCAGAGGTATATACATATGCCGCAACTGAGTAAATGGTACACTTTTGATGTTTGCAACTTATTGTACTTCAATTATACCTTGATAAATAGAGAAAAATGTCTCAAGGACTATGACCTAAATGCATCTAGACTGGGAAAGGTAGGTAAATGGGAAAGCTACCTGCATTCTATCACGCTGTTCTATACAAAAACTATGTCTACTAGCACACAATTTTTTTTTTAAGTATGTACCTTGGAAAATATATGCAGTAAAAAGACACATGGACATCACAAGTCAGTAATCAAATTCTTAACAAAATATTTGAGATGGCTATTATTACTTTAAGGTAAGTTTTCAGGCCTTGAAGAACTACTGAAATAGTATAGCTTCTATAAATTATTATTCATTAATTTCTCCAAAGAAAATTGAATGCAAAAATCTCTTCTGAGAAGTTTGAAAAAAATGAAAAATTTCATCAACAAGCTTTTCCACTCAAATTTCCATCATATTTTTCTTATTGCTTCAAAAGAAAGAAACAATCTGCCCAAAGATAGATAATTGTTAAAAATATAAAAGACTTGGAATAACCCACTTTAATTCATTAAAAAAGAAAAATAAGATGGAAATAGCAATGCTTTGAAAACTGGAGTTATAATGGCTACAACTTGATATTTAGTAAAAAAATGTCCTCTTTATAAGACTCCAAAAGTAATTTTATTAATAATCAATATAGACCGTGTGGCTCTTCTTCTAATTTAGCTTTACTTCACATTTTTGAAGTGTATTATTAAACTAGAACAAACCAAGGCTGTCGACTACGGTTGGTTGGATATTTTGTGCCTGCATGAAAATATTCATCCCCTCAGACCATGTTCCACTCACTAAGGTCCATATCCAGGTGCTACCTCTGTCTAGAAAGGGCAAATTTATCTAATTCCCACAGGGTACCTTGTAAACAAGCAGTAGCCTAGAAAGAAGCACTTCGTTTACAAGTCAGACCACTAAGGACTTGTGATATATGGATCATTGTTGCTCACTCGTATCAAAATGTATAAGAATATTTAAAAAGTCAGAGTTGTAAGATAAAAAAGAAGTTATTATAATGAAGAAAACTACATATTAGTGCATAAGTAAATTAACACATAACATATAACCATATATATAAATGAAATACTAGTATTTTAAGCACTTTATATACATAAATTCAATTTTTTATAAATACTTGAGAGAGATTATATTACTATTCCCATCTGAAGACTGAGAAATTAAAACCAGCAAAATTTATTGCACAGACAAACATAATTAAGCTAGGTACCGGCATTCAAAATCAGATTTTTCTCATTCCAGGATCAATTCTTAGATTCACTCTGCTATGCTGAAATTATATAATCTGAATTATGGGCCTATATATTCATTTTGACATTTTCATATAAACTAACTTCATCATACTTTTTTTTTTTTTTTTTTGTGGTACGCGGGCCTCTCACCCCTGCGGCCTCTCCTGCCACAGAGCACAGGCTCTGGACGCGCAGGCCCAGCGGCCATGGCTCACGGGCCCAGCCGCTCCGCGGCATGTGGGATCCTCCCGGACCGGGACACGAACCCATGTCCTCTGCATCGGCAGGCGGGCTCTCAACCACTGCACCACCAGGGAAGCCCACTTCATCATACTTTTTAAAATATTTCCAGTTTTGCTTTCATCTGTTTATTGATGAATTTTTTAAACTCTTCAGATTGCAATTCAAATATGGACATTTTTAGCATTTATTGCCATTAACATTACCATTGCATAAATGTAGGGTCGCATACAGACAAAATTAGATACACTAAACAAATTTTCATCTAAAGTGGAATGATACTATTTCCAAAGAAGTAATATTTCCAGTTTTCAGATTAATAAATCACTGGTGTTTTTATGTCATCTTCATCACTACAACTGTTTATCAAACACTAAAATAATGCAAACATGGTACCATTCCTATCTCCTGCCATATTTAGTTCGATTTTTAAACATTTAGTTGCAAAGATTCAAAAATCTAGATAGGTACCATAACACAAACCAAAATGAAAGGAAAAATATTTGAGTAAATTTTAGGGAAAGATACATTAAAAACATATTCAGATAAGATGAACTAATTTCACAAAAGGAGTCAGAAAATTTTATTCCGATTTAAAAATCTGTGTGTCTGAATCATTTACTTTCTTCATAGCATTTTATCAAGTGGAGAAGACTACATTGTTTTTAAAATTTTATATAGCCATACAATAATACACTTTAGGAAGTAAGACCTGAATTTATGTATGATGACTATTCTGATATGTGGATTAGATAAATACAAATTTTCATCCAATTCAAACATTCTTATTCTAAAGCCTTCCCAATATTTTATTAAGTAAAAATAGTTTCCCTATTTAATTGATCAAAGATAGTAAACCTAAAAGTGAAGGTTCTGCATTTGCTTTTTTAAAACTAACTGCACTTCATATAAAATAAATGTTATATTTAAAGTTCCAGAGGTTTTCATGAAACTCCAAGATGTGAAGCAGCTTAATAAACTTATTTTTGCTACCCACTGTCATACTCACTAAAGGTTTCATTAATGAGTCTTTTAAAGATTATTTTTCTAGTGGTTTAATAGACGTTTTCGAAATAAACAGCTGAAGTTACTTCAAGATTTAGAATATAGTTTATATATTAGAAAGTTAAGAATTAATCAAAGAGAATAATAATAATCTTTGCTTCCAGTACCTTTGTCTTTGGTTATTTACTAGATGCCTCTTGGCTAGAGGTATTTGGGTTAGCAGTGGTTGAAAACACATGGAATCGACAGATGAATGGATAAAGAAGATGTGGCACATATATACAATGGAATATTACTCAGCCATAAAAAGAAATGAAATTGAGTTATTTGTAGTGAGGTGGATGGACCTAGAGTCTGTCATACAGAGTGAAGTAAGTCAGAAAGAGAAAAACAAATACTGTATGCTAACACATATATATGGAATCTAAAAAAAAAAAAAAAATGGTTATGAAGAACCTAGGGGCAGGACGGGAATAAGGACGCAGACCTAGTAGAGAATGGACTTGAAGACATGGGGAGGGGGAAGGGTAAGCTGGGACAAAGTGAGAGAGTGGCATGGACATATATAACCTACCAGGTGTAGAATCGATAGCTGGTGGGGGGCAGCCACATGGCACAGGGAGATCAGCTTGGTGCTTTGTGACTACCTCGAGGGGTGGGATGGGGAGGGTGGGAGGGAGGGAGATGCAGGAGGAAAGAGATATGGGGATGTGTGTGTATGTATGGCTGATTCACTTTGTTGTAAAGCAGAAGGTAACACACCATTGTAGGGCAGTTGTGCTCCAGCAAAGATGTAAAAAAAAGAAAACATGGAAATATTTTAAGGAAATCATGTTTACATGTTTTAGTTGTTGATACCATAATCAGCCTCTGAAACACAGAGGAATTTATTACATATTTTTTAATATGCAACCATCAGGTTCACTTATTTATTTTGAAAAAAGAACTTACTGTGATAGTCTGTAAATATACTTGAAAACTCTGAACTGGACCCCAGTGAGCCCGAGCGTAGTATATGGGAAAGAAGGTGGAGTATAGTCTGGTTTGGTATGTGTGTTGGAGTGGAGTAAAAAATAAAAATTAAATGATATTCACCTAGAAGTAAGTTCAGGTAAAAATAGAAGTCTCAATGCTACGAAACTGTATGAAAAAAATCTAATCAACATGTACATACATCAAATATTATATTTCAGGGCCAGTAAATTTTGAGGATTAATTAATTAATATTAATTTGTATATTTTCTCTTCTATATTTCCTCTTTATATGTTCTAATCACTTATGACAAAAAAATTCTACTTTTAATTTCTGTTGTTTAACTTCCATGGGCTCTGTGAATACGTACAGCAATAGATTAAACTAATGTATGAAATGAAACCATCCACTGATATATTTCTTCCATATTACTCATTTATGTTCCAGGAAAATAAGGATTTGGATATTACAAAAATAAGTTTAGTTTGTGAAACTGATGTTCATGAAGAGTTTAATTTTAAAATAGAACTTTGTAAGCCTAAAATTTAATTTGTTTATAATATTCATTCATCTAATAAATAAATACTGATTTATCAGTTGTGTGCAATCAATGCCTGATATCAGAGATCTGAGACTATATTATTATACATTGCCTGAATCAGTCTGTCATTAATTTAGTATGATATGATGTGTTAAAACATTTTGTTTAGAGTCAAAGGCTTAGGTACATACTAATGCAGAAACTCAAAAACAAAAAGAATCCCAAATAATCTGAAAATGTCACAAATATTAATTATATTTAAAATTATGCCATAGATTATATAACTAAGTACAGGGACACAATATTCTACTGACCCTCTGAATTTACATTGCTTTTTTTGAAAATACATACTGTGTGTGTGTGTGTGTGTGTGTGTGTGTGTACATCTCTATGTGTACATATCTGTGTGTGTGTATATAAATATATATATATACACACACATTTCAACAGAATACAGAAAATCTTCCATGTAAAACTTATCTATTAATCCATAATATATTACACAGCTTTACTTCGTTACACTTTGAAAAATAAATTATTCAGAAATTATATAAAAACAATCATCTCAGTAATGACTAATATCTCAGGAGTGCATCCCTTTATGGGGTCTGGTCTGTTTGTTCTGTTAATGACTGACTAAATGAAAATTAAAGCAAGAGTTTCCAATGATTGAAGAATTAAAAGAAAGAATGTGATTATCATAACTGGCAAATTATAATTGGAAAGGAGCTTTTTACCATGACCTTCACATTATTAAAATAGTGATTTTTAAAAATTACAGGTCATCTTTTGCAGTATCTCTATTTTACCTCAGAAACATTCACAAAGAACAGAGAAAGGCAAAATATCAGACTTGTACATTTCATTAAATTAATATCTGAGAGGAGGAAGTGAAGAAAATGTTCTTTTCTCCAAAGAAAAAAATACAAAGTACTAAGAGGAAAGTCATTTGCTCTTCCCAGGAGAATAGAATGCCTGTGTTTAAATCAACCAATCTCTGTTAAAGTTTCCCAGGCGTTACAGTCACCATTGTCTACTCATTCTCTTACTGAACAATAGAAAACATCACTGCTACACCCACGGGGGAAGAAAGTAGGTCACCCTTTAGAGTTTACAACTTTGCTTTATAGCATATATTGATTGTTACTGTTAACTCAGTTCATCTGATTTAATAATATTCAGCTTAAAATAAAGTTTGATTTACCTCAAAAACTTCTTCATCCAAAATTCTTGTTCCAAAAACTGTAATTCCACTGGTGTCAACGATTGCTCTCTCACTTCTGTCAAGTGGTTTTGTGGTTTTCATCTTACAATCAACAATCATTGTCACAGTTTTCTTCTCCACGCTGATTGCTACCCGGTGCCACCTTAAAAAGCCAAGTAATTCTTTTGTAAGTTCCAAAGACGTTGCCAAACCATTATTCACATTAAAATACAATGTATTTTAAATTATACACATAATCTGAAAGTATACAAAATGTAGGCTCATTTATTAATCAGTTAACAGGTGACTACTTACTATTAACCCAGAACAGTGCTAGGTACTCAAAAAGACACACCAGCACTGTAAGATGCACAGCAGGATTGGCTGTCTATGTTGATAAGAAAGTGACCATCCTTTGCTTCACTTTGTGTTGTAACAAAAGCTTAATCTCACCATGTCCTGATGACGGTATTTGATAGAGATTAGGGGCGGGATATGGAGTAATTAATAGTTTCTATGTACGTAAATGCTTTCTTCCAAAATGGAATTCCACTTTAAAAAATTCTGCTGGAGAGATCCCCTGAGATAGACTGTAAAAGGGTATGTCTGCTAATTGAATGAACGCTCCATCTGGAACAACTGAACATTCTAATTGTAAGACACAATGTGCTTCTCTGTCTTTAGGCACATTTATTTCAAGTGCTTTCATTTTCTTTTTCCACTTCAATTTCAAGACAGTTATAGATCACTACTGTGGGCAGGATCCAAGACTGAGACACAATATCTCTCCTTCTTTCCAGGGTTGGCAGGAAGTGGGGACATTGAAAGAAAGCATAGTCAACGCATGTGTGGAGTGAGTCTCAATTCACTCTGAAGCTACTGCTCTAGCTAATTCAGGGCAGTGATGACAGACCTGGGGGGAGACGTGGCCAGCCCTTTGGAAACATAAATACCCTAATCATACTGTAAAATGGTGGGTTTTATTAACAGTATCTGGTGCTAACATAAACAACTAAGTGGAACGCACTTGGATTTTGCAAGCCACTCTATTTTTTTTCCAAACGAAAAGTGCTAAATTAATATTCCAGAAGTTTCTAGGACTAGATCCATAAAATAAAGTACCCAAAAAGTTGCAGGAGGCTTTCTAAAATATCTGTTTCATGTGACTTGGCATGGCTACTGATGAGGACCAAGTATATTTCCATGTACACTTAATCTTTGGTCTTTCCGTAGCACTTTCAACTAGCATAGGCATCTGCTTGGTTTGACTTGAGCAAAGATTTATATGAGGAGGCACTTAATACTGTGAGAGTAAAATTTACACATGTTTCTGCCAAGAAGCCTGTGTCTTAAATTAAACCATCTCTACTATTGTGGGTATGTGCTTTTCATTAACAGAAAATAAAAATGAATTCTTTCAATTGTTGAAAGCTGATTAGGACTCTAAACTTGATATTTTTGTTGAATTAATTTAAGCTCTGATAATAATGTCATAATCATGGTATCACATATAATATTCAAAATATTAAATTAACCCTAAGTTTTGGAGTCATTCTTAATTATTCTTTTTCTCTCATACTACACATTCATATCATCAGAAAATCTGTCAATCCTATATTCACAGTATACACAGAATTCAAAGGCTCACAACTTTGTCCAAGTACCCATGCCTCTCACCTAGACTCCTAACTGGTCCCTGCTTCTACTCTGATGCAACCAGAGTGACCATTTAAAAAAATAAGTCAGATCAAGTTTCTGTCTTGCTAAAAACTAATATAATACTCTCAATAAAAACTGAAGTCCTTACTTTGCCTCGCCCTGTCAGTCTCTGATCTCATGTCCAAATGTTTGCTTTCTGATTCCCAGTATCCCAGCTACCGCTGCCTCTTTCTTGTTCCTTTCACATATTCTTCACTCTGTAGGGAGTGTTCTCCTCTATATCCCCACATGCCCACTCTCTCACTTCCAATATGTCTTTGCTCAATGCAACTATGCCAATGAGGACTGCTCTGTCTAAAACAGTACACTCTACATTCCTGCCCCTGATGTATTTTCATTCATAGAACTATCATCACTTTTCATATGAATTGTTAAGGATAATGATGTAAATTACTCATGAAAGCCCAGTTTTCCCTGCACAGAGATGAAGGTTTTTCCATGGTCCTGACAATGATAATCTGAGTGTGAATCTTTTTTCCACCTGAACAGCTATTTCTTTCTTATGTCTACAACCAAATGTCATATTTCCGATAAATATTTTTTTAGTAGTCTGAATTCAGCAATAAAATACCGAGTAAATTTAATAAACATTTATTTGTCTTTAGCTGCTCCCTAAGTGATAGGCAATATTCACAACACAGAATTCAGAATTCAGCATGATTTGGAGAAGAGTGTGGTTGTTACTGGAAAGTGCACCTACCTGAGTTCAAACCCTATCTCTGCCACTTTTCAAATATATGTTACTTAAACTCCCAGTGCCTCACTTCCCTTATCTGTAAAATGGGTTTATTAATATTATTTTCTTCCAAGAGTCGTGAAAAATTAAATGAGTTGACTGTGTATAAAGTGTTCAGAACAGTACGTAGCACATATCGATGCTATATAAAGTTTCCTATGATTGTCAATATTAACATGATTGGTAAAGGAAGTCAAATCAGGTCATTCTTCAGCTCAAAAAGTCTACAGTGACTTTCAATTTCACTTAGAATAAAATCCAAAGTGTTTACAATCACCTACAATGTGTTATACCATTTGGCCTCCCACTGATTCTCCATCCTCATCATCCCACACTGTTTCTGCCACACTAGCATCCTTGATGTTGCTTAGACCAAATCAGCCACACCCAGAATCAGAGGTTGTGTATTTGCTTTTCCTCCATCTGGAATAGTATGCTTTTAATTATCAGCATGGCATGCACCCAGCCTCCTTCACATGTCACCTTCTTAGTGAGACTATCCCTGACCTCACTCCTTAAAACTGCACTCTCCACCATCATCCCCTATTCTCTTCACTGCTATATTTCTCTCTCTCTCTCACTTATCACCACCTGATAAACTATTTATTAGTAAGTTTTTATTGTTCATTATGTGTCTACCCAGACTGTAAACTATGTATGATTAGGTGTTTTATTGTTTTGTTCATTTCTATATCACCACTCCCTAGAAAACCTGCATCACACTTTATAAATATTTGTTGAATGATCAAATGAAAGAATTTTTTCAACACAGCTGAAACATTGGATTATTGTGCTACTTACTTTCCATCTGCGATGTTAACAGTTCTAAAGAGGGGGTAGTCTTCTGGGGCAGGTTTCCCAGTGTGGTCTTCATACAGGAAAACAGGTGATCTCCCAACCTCCACACCAATTTGCTGAATACCATGCTCATTATATATAGATAAAAGGAAAGACTGAATTCCTTTTTTGGGTTTTACTGTAAATAATATTGAAAAATCCTCTGGAAAAGTTCCTCCTGGGAAGAAAATGCCAGAGTCAAAAATTCTAAATTTCCAAATTATTCCTTGATCACCTTATTCTTTTTGAGCTTACTAAGTGGCCTTAACAAGTAACCAAAGTTCAAACAGTAATAACAATACAGATTTAAAAACCAATGGAGAAGGGATTCTATTAATCTTTGTCTGAAACAATTGTTGAAGCTGTATTCAAACTTTACCACCACTCATTTAAAGCGCAAGTATTATGTAAAATTGAATTCATGGTTAGGAAACAAGATCATACTGTCAGTTCAATATCAAACACACAATAAGCACTTTTAAAACACTTAAGTAGAAATTCTGGTGTAAGATTTGTATTTTCTGCCCTTATCTAATCTGTGGCCATCTATCCTCTCTTTAAAGTGGCATTGTAAGGACACAACCTATGAAGGTACACTTTTAGTCATCTCTTCAAAAGCTAAAGCGTTTCTGAGCAGTTTTTCCTAACATACAATGAAGTTTCACTAATAAAAAGCTTATGTCATTGTAAGTCAGAACTTTTAGATACTTGGTTAATTTGATTCTAAATTCAAGAAGGAATTTTTTTTTTTTTTCTTTTCCCTCTCATCATCATATCCCAAATATCCAGCATTGGGCCATATCTACATAAGTTCTTAGTAAGTATTTATTAAATAAATATATAAATTAAATGGTTACCACAAGTATATCTCAGGTAGTTTAGCAATGACTATTGTATATTTTTTTATAAAAACACTGCATATAAAATTTTGGGTTCTATTTTTCAAAAATAGTTTTACATATATATCTTATTTAATCTTTTTACTACCCTGGGACAAAAGTAAAGCAGACATTGTTATCTGAAGGATGAGATTATTTAAATTAAAAAGTTTTCCATATGCAAAACTGGTGTATATGTGCATATGTAATCAATGATATCTGGGCCAACACCAAGAGATTCCATATTCAGTCCATTCATTCCATATTCTATTATGTATAGTAGTATAAAATAATAAAAATAAATGAATATGACTGCCATGGATTCAAATTCAAAAAACTGTAGGAGACTAGCAATTTTACTTCTAAGAATTTACAGAGGTGATAGGGATGCTTATATGTAAAGATATTTTGTTAAGTCAATTCATCAGAACACTATGAATAATGATAAAATGTTAAAGTCACCTGCAATGGTTGGGACTGGATAAATAAAATACGAAACATTTATATAGTGGAAATCTATGCAGACACTTAATGTCGTGGAAAGATGTCTTATGAAGTGGAAATTATTTAAAATGTTGTGGAAAGTAAATAAGAATATGTCACAAAAAAAACAGCCAATTAATGTTAACTATTTGGTTCTAATCTATCTATCTAGAATCTAGATAGATATCACCAAACTAAAAAGTGTTTATTTAAAATTCTCAATTTTAATTTTTAAAATAACTTACCAATAATACAACTTCACTATATCACAAATATATCATAAAAGCCTTGCTTTCATGGCAGAAAAAAAAAAAAGATATAATATATAGAGAGAGAGAAAGGAAGAGAGAGAGAGAGAAAGTTTTGTTTGATTAGATTTGTGTCACAGATATATCCAATTTTATATTCATGAAAATCAATAGAGAAAAATAATCATGTGTATAAAATTGAAAGGTAATAAAACACATCAATTAACAAAAACACCTTTTAGCTGCTTATACTACAAATAAAAATCTAGGTAATTCAGCTTATTATTGAGGAAGCTCCATAGCAAATAAGTTTTTTCTTCAAATGAATAGCTCAAAATGTTGAGAATTATAGGACTTCTTTCCCTAAATACCTCAATTTTCAAATATCTCATACATTGAAAAATGATGCTGAAATATTATGAGGTGGAGAAAACAATATCTTTTTCATTTTTGCAAAAACATTATGATATAAGATCTACATAGAGACATTTAGAAAAAGAGGAATTTCAGAAAATAGTATATTCATATAAGGCTACATAAGTTGTAACAAATTTTAATTAATCATCCAGTTTATATAACACAACTTTTGAAAATTGTCAACTTCAAACTACACTGAGTAAAATCTTTCAATTACGGAAGTATTTCCCAATTTAAAATTAAGCAATAAGGTTTTAATTATAATCTTTACACTATGACCTTTAAAAAAGAAAATTTAGTTGTCTAAAAAATCATGACTTGATGTCAAAATGTTCACAGTATAACCTAGACACCTACCTTAGATTCCTCCCTATTAGATACTAATCAAAGTTGTTCATAACCAACTAAATTTATCAGAGAGAATTCACTATGAGATAAGTTCAACAATACAAAGTCAACCACTTAAGATGTGAAATTTTATCTAAAATAGTAGTGATCAGTATATATGATCCAGATAAAATGTGGAATTTTGCAACTTAAATAATATGTTTTGAAATCTATAAATACAAACTAACAATAAAGCATCCTCTCTGTTAAATGACTGCTGTTAAAGAAAAAAATGTTATTACTACCTTTAATAAGTGTGTATACATAAATCCTATACATGTGACAATAATCATAATTCACGATGAGTATATCAGATTCAATAGTGATTCTTAAAATGGGCTTTTAACCTCAAACAGATACTGCATCCATGAATACATTCGATATGAAGAAAGCACAATAACTTTATTATTTGATTTTAATTTTTAACTTGTGGTCAATATATTTCCATGCAGAATATGTCTCTGTTTAAATAAAATCTCTTTCTGATGTAGCTTAGTGGTTGGTAGGGTTTTTTAAATGAGGAGTGAAGGTCATTTGGCATAGTGGGAAAAGCCCACTTTAGTCTAAAAAACCCCAAACTGTCTCTCAGCTTCATATCATCCACAGGTTCTGTGATTATATTCAAATACTTCACTTTTCTAACTCCTAATCTATAATTTGGGTTTAAATATTTCCCTTTCCAGGTGGTTATGAACATAAAGATCAATATACACAGTTTCTTGCATAGCATCTGTCCTACAGCAGGTGTTCTAAAGAGGCCAGAAAGAATTTGTAAATTACAGCTTCTATTCAGTTCACAGGCACAGAGCTCCCAGATATTTAAATTCAAGGTCTCAAATTGGGACTTTGGAGGACATATACCTTAATTCTACAGAGTATTATGACAATCTAAAAACTCTTACCCCCACTCCAATATTGAAGTTTCCAATAATACTGCTTACTTTATTCATTGGAAAGAAGCTGCTATTTTGTGTTTTCGTAATGGAAGAAAAAATATTCCAAATAAATTTTCAAAGATCTTTTTTACTATTTTTTATAGAGAATACTATTCACATTTTCACTGTTCAGATTTTTTTAATGGTGAATGCGTCATTGGTAATTTTTATTAAATGCCGTTTAGTATTATTTGACAAGAAGCTCTATCCTCTAGGAAGATAAGCCTATAGTCATTTGCACGGGGAAAAAATGAGGTCTTTACCATAGATATCTCTTCCTATCTGAACTACTCATTATTAGAATCACATACCTAAGACACAATGTTTTGAGAAGAGGGAGAAATGTTGATATATTCTGTTAACTGACATGGAAGGAGATCCTAGAGACATAGGTTGTATTCTTTTTCCAAGATAAAACAACAGAAATAATCAAAATAGCTATCACACTGGAGGGCATAAAAACTGCCCTGAGATGATAAGCCAGATATAAAAAATTATAAACTAACTTCTTCAGTATTTCTACAGCATTTCCAGTAATCTATTTTTTTCTCTCTTGAAAATTCCCATCCTTTTCCTATTTCTGCATTAGAGTGCAAATAAATAGAAAAGCAGCTTAGTTTTTACTGTTTAAAACTTTCACATTTGATTTGAAAAATATTTCGTGGATTTAATAACCATTTTAATTTTAGTTTGTCGGAAAAATTATGCATTAATAGTCTTTATATTTGCAGTTTGTTACTTTTGTCCACCACAAATAATTGCAAAACAGGAAATATTTTGGAAGAAACAATGATTTATCAAAATAAATGTATTTTCAAAAATACTTTAAAATGTTCTTTCCCAAAAAATATGCTTTCTTGTTTTGTTAATTTTTAGTACCTTGATTTATAATTTTTCTGTTGTTAGAAAACAGTTTTATGTGAAAATAGGGAACTCAAATTCCTTCAGGTGAAGACAGTAGAGGATAATATGAAGAATTTAAATGATAAATTGTTTCTGAAAAGATCCCAAAACACCAAAAAGGGATACTTGATAATACAGACAATATTGGCCTTGGCAACAGACAAACCCTGCATTAAATATTGGCCTCCTGTAATTTGGACAAATCAGAGAGCCTCAGTGAAACTCAATTTCTTCTGTTAAATAGGAGCAAGGCCACTCAACTTAGTGAAGTTGTAACAAAAAATAATCAACATGTATCCAATAGCAGGCAAGTACTCATAACAAGTTACCTGCTTAGAAAATGTGACACTCAGAAATTGTCTTTTCACTACTCAACTCCCTTTCCCTACATTATCATGATTTCTAGATAATTAGTACTATTAGGTCATTTAGTGTTTTCATGGACAGAAAGAAAATATTCACTGAGTATTTTTCAAACCATTATGAAAAATCCCCCCATAATTGTGCATTATATAGCATAATAAAAAGGGAAAATAATAATTAGCAAAGCAGCAGTAGTCGTAGTAATAAAAAGAACATACCTGAAAATAACTGTTTTGTTGGGGCACTGAGTTGTGCTTGCTTTGAAACTCTGTAAGCAGTATCTGAACCTTTTGAATTCTTTCTGTTTGTGCAAAAGCCCATTGTTTTTGATATTCCCTCTGGAGAACTGTGAAAATCTAGAGCTTTTAGTACATCAACTGGAGCAGCTGAAAAATAAGTTAAAAATAGGAAAATGTAATTGAACAAATAATCTAATATAAAAATTAGTATTTTTTAAACAGAGGAAATAGTTTATAGTCCTACTCCTCAAATCTATTTATCTTTTGCCATGCTTCTCTAACATTTAGGTGGGGGGCTAAGGAGTGGAGCAGCAAGTAAAATATAAACTGTAACATTCTCAAAGTCAAAATATCTCAAATCAGAAATCAAATTACAGAGAAGCAAAGAGATGTTGAAAAAGCCAGTATCTGTATATATTCCATTAATTTATAATAGATTTACTCTTCAACTATTCATAATCTAAACAAAGATGATTCTGAAGATTCAAATTCACAATAAATGTTATATATAAATATTGTAAAATGTGCAGTTACTAAGCCATATTGTATACCCAAAGATAAGTTAAAAGATGTTTAAAAGAATAGGTAACAAATATAATGCTCTAGTTTTGAGTGCTTTCCTATGTTAGTTATTTACAAAGTATATGTATATATCTGTGTATTTGTGTGTGCCTTTGTAAGTGTGCATGCAAGTATGTCTATGCATAATTTGTTGTTTTTAATCCTCCAGAGTAACTTCATGTACACTGCTTCATGCCTTATGATTTAGATTGAAAGTCCCTGGAGATAAGTAATTTTTTCCCCCTTTTATGTAGCCCTAGGGTGTCTAACACAGGGCCGTTTATTGGCAGAAGCATAAATTTTCCATTCCAATCCATTCCAGCTACCTCCTGCTACCATGAAGTAGTCAACATAAAATAAGTTTGGAACCTTAAACTTTCCCTTTGCAAGTATAATCCTTTTGGATAAACTTGATGTTTCAAACAGCTTTACTGGAATATAATTCACATACCATGCATTTCACCCATTTCAAGTGTGTAATTTATTAGTTCTGGTATATTATACTTCTTAAACTATTCATTTTCTAATTGTGGTAAAATATACACAACATAAATGTTGCCATTTTAAAGTATACAATTTAGTAGCATAATTACATTCACAATGCTATGTAACCATTACCAAAATCTTTTTCCAAAACTTTCATTACCCCAAATAGAAACTGTTTAACCATTAGGTGATAACTCCCTATTCCCCTCCTCTGCCCTGGCTCTGGTGACTGATAATCTACTCTCCATCTCTATGAAGTTTCCTATTCTAGAAATTTCATATAATGGGAATCAGATAATATCTGTCAAAGTGCTAAACACAGAAGTACCATATACCCAAGCAATGCCACTCCTAGGTATATACTTAAGCAAATGGAAAGTCGGGGCTTAAAACAGGCACCTGTAACATCATTGCAACATTATTCACAATAGCCAAAAGGTGAAAACAACCCAAGTTTCCATCAGTATGTGAACAGATTAACAAAATGTGATAATATACATACAATAGAATATGATTCAACCAAAAAAGGAATGAAGTTCTGATACATGCTACCACATGGAACCTTTGAAACATTATGCTACATTAAATAAACCAGACATAAAAGGACAAACAATTTTTTAGACCCTCGAATTCCCTGGTCCACAACTGCCTAATTCACTAAGCAAGTCAATAAATGAATTATGTGGTGTAAGTATTGTTATAAAAATAGACTTAGGACTCCATATTACTCAATATACCTATATTCTATTGAATTTCTATTTTATTTAAAAATAAAAATATTCAGAGAAGGCCATTTGTTAGCTAATGCATCACTGAGCATGTCTGAAACATAGTCCTGCCTGCAAGTATTTAGATTCTAATTAAGGAGGGCCCAATAATTACGTAGGAGGCAGTATTTATAGTTTTATAGAGATGCACACAGTACTCTTTTGTTTAGAAGGAAGAGATCACTTCTGGCTGAAAGTGAGACCAATATTATTGATTTGAAAAGTTTCAGTTCTTTGTTAAAAAAAAAATAGAATTGCCATCTAATTTCAAAATATGTTGGGTTTTATAAGTACACTATTTCTGGGAGGACTTAGAATGAAAAAGGGACTGAGTGTAAAATCAGGAAATACCATCAGCACAGTTTATCACACTCCACAAAATAGACAGTGACCTGCAATAGAGTGGTGTTCTTCGAAAATTACAATGTCAATTAATACTTTTTTTATAATAATTAGAGTTAGTTATAGAATGTATGAATGGATGATGGAATGAGTACGTGAGAAACGTGCATCTGGTCACTTCCTTAGTTAATTAAATTTTAGGTATATTAACTTCTATATGTACAAACATATGTGAATGAAGCTTAATATAATTTGCCTTTTACCTTATAACAAATGTACTTTAATAATGACTGTCTACCTATTTCACCAACCTTCTGAATGAAAATCAACATATTTTCCAGTAGACTACACATTGTTCCAAATTATTAAAAAGAAAATAAAACTTTTTTTTATGGAAATCAGACATACTGAAGGGATCATTAACCCTATCAAATATGATCCCCTTTAATTTAGACTTGGAATATTTAAAAGAATAATAACAACTTTCAAGAACATTTTTTGCAGGACTCCTGCTTTCAATGGCCAACTTTTTTAGGCCAATAGTATACCTGACTACTTTTACATTCTTTTTTTCTCTTATCATAAAGCTAAGAAAATAACAACTATATTAACTGCCAGGCCCAGAGAGCCTAACATGTGACAGTCCTTGGGCTAAGTTCTTCCTAGCATTAACCGTCAAAAAACTTTGCAAGCTATGTGTTCTTATCCCCATTGTGCAGATGAAAGAATTGAGAACCAGAAAGCAAACTATGGATACTCCTATAGTGCAAAATCAAATCTACGTTCATTCCACTTCATCACCTTCATTGCTATAGCCCATAAATAAAAACACTGTGGAAAGTAACTTAAAACATAAATATATTAAGATAATCTTGAGCCAGTTCATTGATCCCTAATGTTTATATTTGCTTTAAATTAAACTCAATTCACGCTTCAGGGTATAAATTACTCTGAAGGAGACTGTTTCTAAAAGCACAGCATCTTATCTGCTTATTTTATCTTATCTTCTTGCTCTGAAGCCATTAGTAAAAGTACATCTGAATAGGGGAAAGACTCCAGGATCGACAAGAACTCAGCTATGAAGGCTGTAATCCTTCTGTGAAGAAAAGGTTGCAGCCCATGGTCACAGTCCCAACTGCATATCAGTAAATAATACATAAAATGGACCACAACTTTCCTTCTCTCCAAACTATCTTTTAACAGGATGACCTTTTCCAAGAGCACAGGTTTTGTCACCTTTGTTAGTTCCTACTTTGAAAACAATGAGATAAAAACACACTCCCTCTACAGGATTCAAAATAAGGGCTCTATTTTTAAAGACTAAAGTTCTATGTAGAGACATATGATATGAAATAAAAATTCACTGTACAAAAAAACAATCAAAAAATAGGGATATATAATAAAGATTGCAAATAGTTTTTATTCTAAAAAGTCATCTAATTACAAAAATGTAAAACTCAGTTAATCCAGTCTTAAAGATTTTTCCTTTCAAGTAAACTAAATAATAAATTAAGCCACTTTGAAATCTGCCTCTTATTTGATATCATAATTATAGCATTTAACAAATTCTCATAACATGGGTTCGATGGGTTTTTATGCGTGCGCACACACACACACACACGGGGGGAAACTATTCTTCATATTTTATTAACTGAACTTCAACAGTTTAAAGATTAAAAGCAGTAATTTATTATAGCTTAACTCGATATATCTAAAAAACTGTAATTTTGATATTCAAAGCAATTCCTAAATGTCCCTAATATTTTAATTGTTTCTATGTTGCTAATCCTTATGGCACAGATTATGATTCTCATTTCAGAAGTATCCAGTCAGCACAATATTTGTTCAATAATATTTTTCCTGCCTTTTATTGTATATTTTTTTGTTTATTAAATGGGAAAATAGGATAGCAGACTCAGTGCATTACTACAATAGCCATTTAACTGGTTTCAATGCCTTTTCTCATCAATCTGCATACCACAGCTTGAATGAGCTTCCAAAACTCCATGCCTCAAGTCCTTTTGCTTAAATTCCTTCCGAGAACCCAACTAACTTCCAGATGGTACGCACATACCTTGCATATAAAATCTTAATGATCTGGACACACCCATGTATTCTTCCAGTTCCATGCTACTGCATCTCCGTCCTTGTATCTCATTACCCCTTAATTCCTTCCTCACTCAGTGCTCTAGCCATACTGGACTCAGACTTCACAGACTACCTACTATGTTCCTCCTCCTGTCTCTGAGCTTTTATAAATCCATTTCTGAGGAATAAGTAGGATATAATTAATGTGCAATCTCTTCCTGAAAGCATTCCCTATCTCCCAAAGCTGGGTTAGAAATACTCACCTCTGTGATAGTGCTTTTCACACTTGGTTTTAATTATTTGCCTACACTTGACTTTTTTCCAAAACTAGAAGAGAACAGGTACACACACACACACACACACACACGCGGGCTATATAAAATATCATTTAAATGTGAAACACAATCATGTGAAACATATAAAAGCAACTTCCTCTGAAGTCCATGGGGCTCTCTGGTCTTGAAACGAAAATTTGTGAGGGCCTAATATGTCTTTCCTATTGTGTTCTGTTGATCTCTTAAACACCTCCATTCATTCATTGATTAGTCTATCCCAGGTCTTTAATCCTTTCTCCTTCATGTCTCCAGTGTCTACTTAAATTACTGTTCTAAGGTCACACAACGTTTTGACTGCTTAGTATCTAATTAATTCCTCCTTTAAACTTCTTCACATACTCCCGTGACCAGTAAGTAGGATAAAGCAGCAATGCACAGTGTTGGAAAGCCAAACTGGTTTGGAACCCACCTCTGGCACTTAGCATCTGTGTGATTTGGACACACTACTTTACTGTTTTGTGCCTCAGTTTCCACATCTGTATAATGAGAATAACAAAAGGTATCTACCTATTAGAGTTTTTGTGAGAACTAAGTTGGTATTTGTAACAATGCCTTAGAACAGTGGCTGGGAAAACTATGCTTATGGTTTAAGATCTCCTGCTGTCTATTTTTGTATGGTACACGAAATAAGAATGTTTCTATATTTTTGCACGGTTGAAAAAAAACTAAAAGCAGCATATTTTATGACACATGAAAATTACATGAAATTTAAATTTCAGTCTCCACAAATAAGGTTTACATTGTAAATACAGCTACAGCCATTCATCTATATATTGTCCATAGCTGCTTTTGCACTACAAGGACAGAGCTCTGTAGCTGATAGAGACCGTGTGGCCCACAAAGGCTAAAATATCTACCATGTGGTTTTTTTAAGCTGAGTCTTGAATGATAGATTCATCAATGAAGAGGAAGGTGATCGAAATATCAAATATGACAGCACAGATACAAGACAGTACAGAGTTCAAGAAAATGGAACTAGTCATGTCCTGACAAGACATCAATATGGAATAAATTTAGATGTTCAAAGTCTCCTTGGGGGCATCATGGCTGCTGAGGAGTTCTTGAGAAAAATCACATCTCTGCCATGAACACCCACAGCCACAAACTCCAAGTGAGACATCTACACTAACTCCTATGTGCTCCCTCAACCCCAAATTTTATGGTCCAGCTGAAATAAACTTCTTTCAGCTTCTAAAATTTACTGTATTCCCTTTGTTGGAGATTTTTTTCAATCCTTCATCAATTGACTAAGGATAGTTGAGTGCTTTTTTTCAACCCTAAGCTGTCAGTAGAATCTCCTGGCAAGCTTTTAAAACATATAGATGTCTGGGTTGGCATAGGGCCCAGGCATTCACATGTTTTAAACATTTCCCAGATGAGCCTAACGGGTAGCTGGGGTTGAAACCTGGTGAACTCAGACCTAATCAATCTTTTGATATCAACCTAGCCATGACTTTCTTCAGGAAATCATTTCTTATCCCTCCCAGGCTGGGTTATGTGACCCTTTCATATGATCCCCAAGTGCCCCATATACCCCCTTGGTTAACTCCATGCTCTATTTTGTTTGTTTGCTTAATTATCTCATTTTCACTCTAGGCTGTGTGCTCTCAGCCACAGTGTATGTCTAAATTATGGTTCTGATTTCCCTGTTACATACTTATGCCACTAATTTCTTTCTCTTTCTCTCTTTTTGCTAAGCTTGTAATTTATTGGTTAATGTCTGCCTCCCCTGATAGATTGTAAACCCTCTGACAGCAAACATCAGCACTATTGATGTTCACTGCAGTATTCATAAATAACATAGCAGCTGACACACAATAAATAATCAAGAGAAATATGGTTAATGAATGAATGAATAAGTGAGTAAATGGGCAGCCACATACTGCCTCAGAGTTGAAGCTTCTTTCTTATTAGTCTCAGAAAAAAAAGGGTTGAAAGTGGCCTTTACAAACAGCACCCTGAAGAGCTTGACAAGTCTGGTTGTTTCCATTTGATTCAGGTATGGCAAGAACACAGGTCTGAAGAGACCTTCCTAAAGTATGCTAGATGCTATCCCCACTACTAGGGAGTCACTTATCCTCACCTTGTACCTCACATTACAGGTCATACCTGAAGCATATCATTATAGACAGAAGTAAAAACAAAATAAAGCACAGAATTATAAGTCATCTCCCACCCAGTTATGAAATGCTTTGCTGCTCTAGATAGTATAAAATAACCAGGAGTGCTACTGTGTTTATGTAGTAGTGGGATGCAGGTCTGGGAAAAGAAAAAATGAGAGAGAAGTGACTGTTATAATTTAACTACTACCAACACCCTGCTATATTTCAAAATCATAAGAGCCCTTAATAAAGAATCTAAAATGTAGGATATGACAAGTATATAAACGACAATTAACAACTCAGTTTCTGCAGTTGGAACAGCCCAACTTCTAACCCAAGTTTGGTATTTATTATTTGTATAACTTTGGGTAAGCTACTTACTTCTCTAAGAGTTAGGTTTTTCAACTTAACCAAATTTTGAGAATTAAATGAGATAAGGCATTTTAATCTCTGAGGATAGTGTCTAAGCACTCAATAAAAATAATACCTGAAAGCACTATTTCATCAAAATTTTAACCTTTCTGAACATCTTTAACAGTCTCAGTGAGTGCCACCAGTGTTTTCCCAGAGCTATAATTCACTAGATTCCTGTCATCCATTTCCTCTGACTACCTTGGGAAATCTCTTTATAGTCAAGTAGAAGACTGAACAGTTTTCTGTCTCTAAAGATCCATTAGATATCATCCATGAAGATTATGCAATGCTTAGCAATCTCTCCAGCATGATTTTATGTTATTCTGAGGACATACAACCCCAGGAGGCTTCCTGGAACTTCGACAGCTTAAGCTGTCATGTTCACTGTTCCATTACCACCCTGTAGCACAACTTGACATTAATACACTGATATCATTGAAATTTTTTCCTTTTCAATAATTTTTTCTTTACATCTCATAGACATTGATATAACTATAGATTAACCCTGACATGCTATTTATTAAAAGGTTTTTTAAAAACTAATATTTTATTGTCTTTCCTCTGATACTATTCCTTCATTTATTTCGAGCCCACATATGCCACATACAAATCTTGTATTATAAACTAACATGAAGTATTAGAAAATAAAACATATCGACCTAAATTCTCTCATATTTAAAAGGGTGTGAAAGCTCATCTTTAAATGCCTATATGGCACAAATAATGTCGATATAAATCACATAAGTGTCTTAAGTCTCTACACAACTATTTTTGGCTTAAATTACGAGACTTTTTGTCTGTATTTTGCGATCTAACCGTTGCAGTCAAAACAAGTGCAAAATGGGAGAAATGAACTGCTTGACTACATCAGTAAATTGTAAGTATATAAGATTATAGATATATAGTTTACATTAAATATTCCTGGGTATGGGAAGGTTTTAGACTACATTTTCCCCCAAGGGGTTCTATAATAAACTTAAATGTCTTGCCATTTTAAGCCTATGTTTAGAGTATATATTTTCCTACAGAAAAAAAAAAAGAATAAAATAAATATAAGCATCTCAAGGCTCAAGTTTTTGAGAAGCAGTCTCTTATGCTTCTTGGAAAAAATCACTATTTGATATTCAAACAAAGAAAAACATCAAATTGAGAAAGACATGGACAAAGAAGACAATATAAAACAGGAGCCTAAGGCATCTCTGGTGGCACAGTGGTTGAGAGTCTGCCTGCCGATGCAGGGGACACGGGTTCGTACCCCGGTCCGCGAAGATCCCACATGCTGCAGAGCGGCTAGGCCCGTGAGCCATAGCCGCTGAGCCTGCGCGTCCGGAGCCTGTGCTCTGCAACGGCAGAGGCCACAACAGTGAGAGGCCCGCATACCGCAAAAAAAACAAAACAGTAGCCTAGAGTTTCAGGAATTTTACGGTTAATTTTACCAATCCAAATACCTACAAACCTATCGGTACTACCATTTCAGAAAATAAAAACTCAATGATCAAATGTAAATGTACTTCCTTACAGCTCCGTAAAAATACCAGTTTTGTTTTTTTGTTTTGTTTTGTTTTTTGCGGTAGGCGGGCCTCTAACTGTTGTGGTCTCTCGTTGCGGAGCACAGGCTCCAGACGCGCATGCCCAGTGGCCATGGCACACGGGCGGGCCAGCGGCTCCACGGCATGTGGGATCATTCCTCGACCGGGGCACGAACCCACGTCCCCCTGCATCGGCAGGCGGACTCCCAACCACTGCGCCACCAGGGAAGCCCTGTTTTGTTTTGTTGTTTTTTTTTTAAATCAGTTACACAGTGAAGTTCAAAATTGGAAAGATCAGGGAAAAAAAATACATAGTAAAATACTCTGAAGTGGAACTAATGGAAAAATATGACTCCCATCAAAATCAATTGTATTCACATCCAAATGTTCATGATTTATTCTAATTATGACCTATCTAGTGGTTAGAAATCCATAAAACACAGAATCCTAGATTTAATGTTGATTAGGAATAATAAATGAATTTGCTTTGAATAGTAACATGTGTTTACATTTCCTTGATAATATCTAATCTGTAATTGCTGTCTAGGTCTTCAGTTGAGAACATCTCCCCTTTACTTTCTAGGTAACTAAAAGTCTTGCCTCATTGCTCTGTTAAACCAGTAAAATAAAGTGCAAACTCCCATTACCATTTCTAGACTATAACCTAAGACAACTGGATCAATGTGTATGTTGTCTATCAAATAAGTAAAATGCTTTACTGTGTGGACTTTGACTGTCATATTGACTATATCTAAATAGGTAAAATGAAATGAAAAGCCATGGGAATTATTTGGATAAATACAGATTAGAAGCTGCCCAAAAAATTTAAGGCAATATTTGTACTCCAAAATTATCCAATTCTACATTATTTATAAAGCCTTAAAATAAAATCTCAACCTTTAATTTAAATGTCATAACTTTTTATAAATGACAAATATTTGAATAGTACCAAGAAGAAAAATAAATCAGTGAATGAGTATAGGGAGGGTTAAGGAGACATGGATTTTAATATAAAATAAGAAAGGAAAAGCCTCAATAAGAAGATGATGCTTGAGTAAATTCTAGAAAGGCATAAGATGTTCCTCTATCCTGATATTTTTACAGAATGGCATTGTAAGCAAAGGGAATAGTAAGTACAAAGAACCTGAGATAGGAGTTGACCCAAGACATTGGTGGAAATGCAAGGAGACAAATATATCTCCTGCAAAGGAAATAAAAGGGGTATAAGAGATGAGGTCAGAGAAGTAAGGGTGAGGGCATGTTGAAGGCAGCTTGTATAGGTCCTGTGGGATCTTCAACAAGCTTGGATTTTGTTCCAAATGAGATGGAAAGCCATTGGCAGTTAAGGGGAGAGGAAGAACATCAACCAACTAATTTTTCAGAAGACTGTGGTTGGAAGACTTACTAGGAACCACCTAGTAAGTACAGATATCAAAGTATGCACTGACCATGCCATCTTAGCAGCCTCCCTGGACTTTTAAATTAGTCACATGAATCCATTCTATCCAGAAAAATATACCCATATGGTCTTGTGTTATGTGGCCCTGCCCACATCCCCAACTCCAGCACTCTCCTAGTAACACATGTACTCCATGAGAATGGAGGCTGGCAAACCATCTTTGTAGTCCTGGCATCTAACATAGTGACTGCACATAGAAGAGAGTCATTTAATTTTCTGTTATTAAACAACCTCAATCTTGAACTTTCTCATATCATAAAAAGCATATATGAACTGAAAGTCGAAAGTAGAAATAGTATCACAACTCTGAGAATGGTGAGGGAAGAACAAACACCATTTGAGAGTGGGATATTTGAAAAGTATGGCATTTCTGATTTATAAGTGGTCACAGCTATTAAAATATGTTTATTATAAAACTAAAATTATATTTTCATTACAACAACTTGACTTTAATGTTGAGAAGAGCAATATTTATTGGCATTTAGTTTATCACATGCTATGGAGAGGAGGATTTTTTTAAAAAAGCATTATCAATATCATAATCAGTTGATCTATTTAAATCAGTTTTTTGCAGAGCCACTTCTGTCTGGCAATAAGGTATGTATCAACTGATTTCCACATAGCAGATAACCTTTCACTTGACTTCCAGTACCTTCTTACACAAGCTAGGCACATCCTTATCTTTGTATAAATTTATTTCCTACTACAGAAGGTTTATGAACCCTTGGTTGTGCATCAAAATTATATGTAGAGCCTTATAAAGCAGCTGTGCTTGGATTCTGCACAAAATCTACTCAATTACTATCTATAGGGATGTAACTGAAAATGATTGTGATATCAAGCCAGGACTGAGTACACCTGTCTTCTTGACTTTAGTGAAAATGTCTTGCTTATGAGTTCATTAATTCATTCAATGAATATTTACTGGCCATCTATTATGCTCTAGGTATGGTGCTAGACCTAGATGCCAGAAATTTTTACATAGATGAAAAAGATGCAGTCCCTGCTTTCATTTTAGCATCAAAAATATTCTATGATAAGTATTCAAGCTGGAGTTAGTACAGTGTGCTTTAGGATGTTATACAAGGTCAATTATCCTAGTCTGGATGGTTAAGGAGAGGTATTCCTAGAGGAGATAATATCTAAATTCTGTATCTAAATTCTGTAATATCTAACACTCTCTCAATGCTAAGCAGATTGAGAGAGTGTTCAGGGTGAAGATCATAGCTTGCTTGGAGGAAAAACAGAGAGTGCTATCTTCAGGAAATCACAATAGTATCGCAAAAATTTGTTCAATATACTTCTGTAGACACTGGCAATAACTGATCTACATAACCCTATATCCCATCTCAGATCATCAGTTAAGTTATTGAAGAGCAATTCATTAGAGCTGTAATCAACACCTTTACCTATTTCAACAAAAAATTTCCAAATGTTTACTATGTGTTAAGTTCCGATCTATGTGCTTAAGACACACTAAATAAAGCAGATAAAGACATCCATCCTAATGATTTTAGTGGAACTAAAACATACAATGGATAGGAATGGAATATTAAAAACATAATTTTCATCAAAAACAATTCTACATCTACAGATTATTGACCTTATTAAGCCCTTGAAATTTTACATACTCCTTGCTTAAAGATGGTACTTCCTAATATCATAATTACGTGTGGAATATGCAAACTGCTCTTTAAAAGAACTAGCTTAGTAAAATAATCATAAAGCAATAAATATAGATAGGCTAACCTTCCTAATAGTCATTAAGCAAAATCAGACAATCCTTAATAGGATGCAAAACTGAAATAAAGGTTTCAAAAATGAATATATGAGAGGAAATTTCCCAATTATTACTTTTACAAATTGAAATCATGTAGACAAATGAAATGATGATTTATGTTGCTGTCAAAGCAAAAACACGACTTCATATGGTATTTTTCTCGATCAGATTCCTATGTTAAAGCAAACTACAGTTTTACAGGTAATATGGTCAATCAAGAGCTTCAAATATTTAAAGATATCTTTGGAGAGAATGTGCAAAACTATTTTCCAGATGAAGAAAGCTAGGAAGAAGTCGCAACTCATTCACTTTCAGAGAATGAGTAAAAAAAGGGGGGGAGGAGAGATCTAATTACTGCTAACAACATGACATGAGGAGGTCACTTCACACCACTCCAAGTTAACTAGGTTTTAACCTTGTTCCAGTCTGCTGAGCAAAGTAAGAAGACAATTAGTAATCTAAATAGTGACTATATCATATCCTGTGCATTCTGGCATGTTGGTAGACACCAGGGGAAGAAATAAAACTAAATCATAGTCATTACCCTCCAGCAACTACTAGAGAAAGGCTAACATATAAATGAGAAATTTTTAAAATAATTATAATGTGTGTGTGCACGTTTGTTTGTTCGTTTGTTTGCAAACCATGTATCTTTCAGTTACATTCTCCCAGTTGATTACATTCCAAACAGCTTTTAGATAATCAGATCTGACACTTTTATACTGAAGGTAGTAAGCATACTACCATACCAATCCCCCAAAGTGGAAAAGACCTGTTCTTCCCTGTAATGGATCCTGATTAGAACAGGCAGCAATTTGTAAGTGTCCTTGTAATTTAATGAAACCAGGCCAACCCCAATCTGAACCTTGAATGCCAAGAGATACAGCTGTCAACTTCTCCTTCAATCAGTCAAAGGAAATAAAGTAACATTTACTAGATTCCATCCACTCCCCTTTGGGTTCTCCAGCATCATTAGGGCTGAAGTTTGTCCCTAAAATGGGAAGGGTGACAGGTCCTCCAACACTGAACTTTAGTGCAGGCTGAAGAGCTACCTGAATTATAACATCATCTTTAATGAGAGTCTCTTTATATTTTTCCTTGGTGGCATTCAAGTTATTCACACAATTTACGATATTCACTATGGTGCAGCTGCATGATTTGTGCATTAATGTTAGGCCCCAGGGCACCATAATCATAAGCAAAGTCACGAAGGCTGTGTAAAAGCATTAAGAATACACAGTAAACATGCACAAGTGATCAAAAGCAAGGTCTCTGGAGCATGATTGCCTCGGTTCAAATCCCAAGTCTATCACATAGTAGTTGTATGGTCTTAAGCAAGATAATTAACTTCTGTGGCTTCCCTGGTGGCGCAGTGGTTGAGAATCTGCCTCCCGATGCAGGGGACACGGGTTCGTGTCCCTCTCCGGGAAGATCCCACATACCGCTGAGTGGCTGGGCCCATGAGCCATGGCCACTGAGCCTGCGCGTCTGGAGCTTGTACTCCGCAACGAGAGAGGCCACAACAGTGAGAGGCCCACGTACCGCCAAAAAAAAAAAAGATAATTAACTTCTCTGTTTTTCAATTTCCTTACGGGTAAAATGGAGATTTTAGTATTAGCTTACTTCCAGGACAATTGTCAGAATGAAATGATATTTTATACAAAAAGTGCTTACAACAGGACCCGGTACATAATGGGCATGCATTCAGTGTGAGAGCTTGTTATTATATCTGCCTGGAGTATGAAGCTTGAGCTAAATCTTGAAGTATGAGAAGGCATCTGTGAGATGGATGAGAAGGAAACATGCATTCTAGGTACAAAGAATAGTGTGTTCAAAGATAGGGGAGAATATGGGCAAGAGGTTCAACATGGCTCAACAAGTGCAGGGTGAATGGGAGTAGGGTGGCAGCAGGTGGAAAAAGGCTGATCCTGAGCCTGGACATACACAAGGGCCACATCCTGAAGGGCACTCTACACCACGCTAGGCCATTTGGACAACACTTTTGTCTTCAAAACCAGTGAAGTATTTTGAAGATTCATCAGCGTTCAAAGAGTGACAGCAAGTAGTAGGTTGTCCTCCACAATTAGTCTAAAAAGAGAATTAAGGGCAAACACCACTCTAATATTTATGGCTCTTTCTCTGCAGAGCTATCCAAGAGCACAAAGTAGGAAAGTGCGCTAGAGCTTCTCATTAGTTTTGTCAGGAATTGCAGCTACTGCTCTTTCTGGCAGGCATCCTTTCGGGAAGTTTTTTGTGAAAATCTGAGGAAGGAAAACCAACCACCTCATACCATCTAAGGTTCGCTCGTTTAAGCCCGGATGTGAGTTTACCAGTCAGACAGAGGAAGGAAGCTTCCACTGACACCCTATGCGCTCAAGTTCTATGAATAGGGACCTTCATTTGCCTGTACAGTACAGGGCCATTCAAGAGCAATTAAATTTGGTTAAAATAAGAAAGAAATGCTTTTTAAGGAAAAAAAAGAAGGTTTGAGGGAATTGCAAAAGTTGATTGTGCTAAAGCACTTTTACACAGGTTTGTTTTAGTTCTCAATTGTCAAGTCGTATTTAAGCTGGTCTCTTACTCTGAAATATGATAACCTTTCTTTTCTCTGAGTTCTTTCTCCTAAATTAATAGCACTGTCTCTAATTCCATGCGCAGCAAGCAAAGAGTTTATTTTACCAGATAACAGTAGGTCTGGTGATCAGCCAATGTCTAAAGAACCACTAGCCAAGTCAGTAGTAAGCCAAAGACTGCAACTGATAGATACTACTCACTAAATCACTTTAAAATTGACTTTCATCTTCTCTACCAGATAGTATTATTCATGTTGAGTTCTGACACTACTGAAAGTAGAAAAAAAAAAACAAGATTATCTATAAAAATAAAATCATATTAGGGTTTTGAAAGGAGAAATAAATATATTAGATGCATTAGAATATAGAAGGCAGTTAAATGAAAAACAAAACCCCTTAGTTTCTGAATTAAATTGCAAAAGAAATGAGTAGAAAAAGTCCAAATTTAGGAAATTTTTTATAGTATACTTTTAGTATACCTGAAAACTGAATTTAAAATGGACTCTTCAGTGAGACGACTTAGGGAGCGCTGCAACTTTTTATAGCACCTGTGCATACCTCTCTTTCTTCTTTGCTAAGGAACAAAACTTCAACAGACAAAAAAAGTTTGGTTCCCTCTCACCACACCCAGCTCAGGCCACATTTCCCCACTATTAAATGAAGGAAATGGAGGAGTAAAAGCAGAAATGCAAATCAGCCCTCAGCTCCCACTCTGCAATTGCCCTGAATTCCTAATGATCACAGACCAACTGCACTTAATTATTTCTCCAAAGGTAGATGGGAAAGGAAAGTGTATTTAGGATACAATATGATTCTGGCTTTCAAATACTTAAATATCATCACTAATAATTATATAAAATGATAGGACTGGCTTGATATTTATAAAACCCTATACTTATATAAATTGTTAGAGTTAGCCATGAGTATAAATATTAACTTCCATAGTTTCTTCTTCAGGACCCTAAGGACATATACTGCATTTCCCAAAAGAGAGGAAAAAAACTTCATTTGGTTGAAATACTAGCTCTACCATAGTGGTTGCCAGCACAACATATCATAGTAGCCCATTAAGAGGGAGTACTTCCCTACAAATTAACTGTCCATTTATCCCTGAAGTAAAAGGTATTTATGTGATTTCAGACACTTTGACAATCCAAAAGAAAAATTTGAATTAGAATTTGCACTACTAAGTGCTCTCTTATTTTTTACCAAAGTTGACCACTTGTTTGGAAAAAATTATCTGTTAAACAAATAACCCATATCAAGTAAAAATTAATTTATTGTCTGACTTATTAATAAAAGCCAGACTATTATATATAATATATATCACTCAATCAATCTAAAATTAACATGAAAAGCATAGAAATTTGACACTATTTGCCTTATTTGAAATAAATATATAATTTTCTTAGCTTCTTGAAAATTCAAAGCTGTACTGGGTCCTCCATTAATAACTTTAGAGAGGATAAGAAACTATGTTCTTAATTCAGCAAGATATGTATACAAAAAATATTTTACAAAGTGTTGTGCTTTATACTTTGATACAGATAATCTTATAGAATCATATAATTAGGTATATTAACATTACAAATTACCTATCTCTAAACTTGGGACTTTGAGGAATTTTTAAATGCTTTCTATAATTTCCTGTTTTTCTTTAAATCAGTCATTTTCACTTAATCTATCTTTTCACTAATTTAAACTCTAGCATGCACATTTAAGTAATATTTGGTCATTCCATATTCTATAAATACGTATACATTAAGTAATAATTGTTTATTCCATTGTCTCAGACTACTGTTATTTAAAGATATTTTTATCACTATTGCAAATCTTCACCTTACTCATTAGAAAAACCATGACTATTATAAGAATATATTTTTTTGAGAAAGAGGACTCAGCTAATAAATTTTCTGTGCCTTAGTTTCCTCGTTAGTAAAGTGAGAAGGTAGTATAGATATGCAATTTTTATAAGAATTTCTATCTCAAGCATTCTCTTTAAAAAATCTAAACACCTTTTCTTCCTTTGAAAAGATTCAGCTTTTTGTTACACACTCTCACCCAAGTTTGATTCAAGTCCATTCATTATCATTACATAGGTAGTACTTCTATAAATTAACCAGAGTGAAGAGAAATTTGTCTCAGAAAAGAAGAAAAATTTTAGAAAAGAAAGGTGACTACTTAGGTTTTTTGTAAGAAATCCTATCCACAAATATGAAAAGAGGCTCATATTTGCCTTGCTATATTTTAGTGATAACTTGAATAATGTGCTCCTTCAATTTTAGTCACAAATTGAGGCAAATACAGAAGCTAAAAATTAATTAAATAAATCATAAGCAATCGTACTATCTAGGTATATACATTTCTTGTTTTTCAACTTCGTAACTTTATTTAAAACTCTGAGAGTACCTCTTAGAGAGTGATTTTTATAAAGTAGATTCTAGTTAAGTATTAATTATAAAGTGAATTGTCATATTAAGATATTGATAAAATTAATTTCAAAACTAATAGACAATTTTGTGAAAGTGTCTATAATTAACTGAATATATATGTGTCACCTAAACTAAGGTTATCTGTATAAAAGATTCAGGAAGATGCTTCTCATAAGATACCTATTTTTCTTTATTGTTTATTACAGGCTTTGTCCATTTTGATTTAAAAAACAAATGGAAAGGCAATATTATTAATAATCATAGAAGACATTGCATTTGTCATCAGAAGCATATCTGATCTTTTAACTGATTTCTGATTAAGTAATCACAGGGACAAACTTGATCTCTTTGCAAAGTTGGATTAGCACATACTCTGGAAGCCAGCACCATTTCACCTGCTGATCCCAGGCACTCAAAACACTCCAGCAGGGCTCACTACCAATTGCTGACAAGCTTTGAAAGTTCTTCATAAAATTAATCAACTTTTTGCAAGGCACAGTACTGGCTCAACCACCAAAGGTTGAATACCATGTTAATTAGTGAAAAATGATTCAATTAGATATTTTTTTCCCTTCGTACTCAATTTAGCTTAACTCCTTTAAAAACCGCTTAAAACCATCTATTTAAAACTCTCTATCTTAACACAATCACAGGCTATAGTCACTATAAATTCCAGGTAAATCTCAGGTTCTACCTATAATAAGTAGTGAATTAATTGAAAATGAAATTAATAAATTCATGAGATAAAACATTTATATTAACCATAAGCAAATATATGAATCATGAAATTGAAGTTAATGCAAATAAATATATTATAAAAAATAATGCTTACTCTTTTATGCTAAATCATAATAAATACTAAAATTTTAAATAAGTAAGTTAAAGATTACCAAGTTACAGAGTTTGGATTTGCAAGGTAAAATAATATAACTCTGTGTTTGTTCATAAATTTTCTTTTAATTCATTCACTCCAAGAACTTTTCTCTGTAAGATTAGATGTTTCAGGATCCTAACTACACATTTTTAGAATCCAATTTATTATGACTCAGAACTTTTTAAGGCTTTAGTGTTTTTAATCCAAGAAATACAAATTTTAGATGAAAATAGGCTGTTTTAAATTATCTTTTGGTTTAGCAACCAAATCACACCAGTGTGCCTCAGTGAAATCAATAAATTATAGTATAATGCTAGTACATAATACCTTATTTAGGAACTTATTCATTGTTACATCAATTGCAAATCTGAAGGCTAGTATGAGAGCTAGACATTGAGTTAATTTTCCCGTTGTGAGATGATTCAGGCTAGTGTTTCCTTTTTAAGCATTAATATATAATATACTATTTCCTTTTTGAAGTTCATTAAGGGCCAAAGAATGACTACAAGAGTAGGTTTAAAATGTGTAGCTTCCCACTAAGCAATAAGCACCTAGTAACTTGGTGAAACAAATACCAAATCTTACAATATGAAGATCCAAATAACCATATAACTTTCGAGACATTTCTTCAAAAATGACAAACAGAAACAACATATTATCCTTAAAGTTTGCTCTTTCTCACATTAGATGGCTTTATAATAATAGAGAAGGTTCTTTTTCCACCATTTATTTGATGTGGTACTGAGATGTTTGTTTAAAAGGGTTTTAGGTATGCAGCTACATTTAAATGAAAAAGTTATGCATCACAAGTGTAGAAATTTGATCTTTCTGATCTCCTTAGAGCTTTAAGGGAGTCCCAGTGTGGAAATGAAACATCTTCAGTGAAATAACCCCTGAATGCCTATGATAACGTCTCTTGAGTTTATAGTGCATCTGTCTTCATTGAAGAAAGTCTTAGTTTACATATTAAAAAAAAAAAAATAGCTGCCACTATGATACTTTTTCCTACGTTTGAACAAAAGAAATAGCTGAAAAAGCTCAAAAAGAAACAGCATATCTGTTCTTCCTTAATCGAGTGTCCCTTTTCAGCATCACTGTATATCCTTAGAAGGATTTTAACAGGCCTCATTTACTAACACAGTTGCTTGAATTCCAAATAATAAAACCAGCAGAGGGCAGACCTGCTGACAGAACTGACCAATCCAGCTGGTGACCAGGTACCAAAGGTAAAATACAAATTTTTGATGGATTCCACTTTCAAGACTCTACTATTTATCTTTTAAAATGTAGAAATGAATGAATCCACGTAATTAGCATAACTTACTTCAAAATTCAAATATAGTCCTAATGAGGCTCTGACTGTATTCTTCAGGAAAAGTCACAGAGGAATAATCCACCACTGCCCGCTACTCAGGAAGGTGAACATCACAAAGTGTGGGGAAGAAATACAGACCTGGTTTCGCAGAGTTCGGCCTCCGGGAGCGCTAACTCCCATTAGGGAGAACTCAGATCTTGGCACCCACAGGGTCAGACTCAGGTTTCCGCTAAAGCCTGCGCATTTGGGGTTGACAGTTTCTTTCTCCCTCAGCCAATCATCGCCACCCTCCTTCTTACCCCTCCACTTCTCTGCGCACTCCTGACAAAGCTTGCTTTTTTACTCTAAGCTGTTTGGGCTCCCTTAACTCCAAAGGAGTCCTCCCGCCAGCCGTGTCTACAGCACCTAACGGACCGCTCCAGCCAGATGCCTTTGCGGGAAAGGGCGGGGGAAGGGGAGGGAGGAGGCGGAGGGGAGGAGTGAAGTCGCTCTCCCTCCTTGGGTACTGACAGGGTTGCAGTCTCCCGAGCAGGTCTGGTCATTGAATATTTGGTGGTGCCACGTAGGAACTTTTCCTTACCTCTCTCCTCCCATCCCACCCCACGCCCCCTCCCCTTCCCTGCAATCCCTATTCCTCCACCCCCACCCCATTTGCTTGGCGAGTTTCATCATTCTCCAAGAGAGCTGCACGTCCAACCTGCAAGAAGTTGGGGGTGGGAGGGGTCACAGGAGGAGGAGGGGGCTGAAATCCCGGGAAAAAAGTTCTTCCTATCTTTATCCATTTCTTATAATCTCTCATTTTTTCCTCTTAACATCTCCTCAAAATGCCACACACACACACACACACACACACACACACACACACACACACTGTTCTCAGTCTTCAAGATTCAGGCCCCCTGCTTCCTCTCATATCCCTTAAAAGTAAAACAGCTTGAGAACTTCATCAAGGTTCATTTTATACACTTTCTCTATATTTTCTCCTCAGCTCACTTTTAAAAAAGCATTTCCATTAGTTAGAATCTGAAGAAACCAGAATATGTGTTCAAAGGGCAGTCTAAGGACTGTTCCTCAAACAAAAGCTTTGTACAACTGCCCTTCTGTTCAAGGTAATACTTTTCCTCTTTTCAAAGCCCCTGGAAAGTGGTGAAGGGCATTTCAGCAGGCTCTGTGCCTGACAGATCTTTTTTTCCTGCTACCTCTTCTCCCATTACTGTCCCGCCTACATCCATCTCTCTCTCCAGTCTTCACTTCCAACCTGATGGCAGCTACAATCTGGATTTAAGAGAATTGCTTCTTTGGGGGGGTGGGGGGAGGGTTGGAAGAAGGAAGGGGGGAGGGGCACAGAATGAGAAAGACAGCAATCTCCCACCTCCCCAAAACCATTTTTTCTTACCTCCTCTGACCTCTCTAGCCTGGAAGAGGAAAGTCAGTGCGAGAGTTGTTATGGTGAAATCCCAGAGCCACCGTTTCGTTTTCCACCTAGAGGACCACCGCTCCATCTCCGAGCCCCGCACTCACAACTGTGAGCTCAACCCACGAAAACGCGACTGTAGACCAACTCCTTTCCAAGGTATCGTCGGGGATGTTTGCTACACAGCCATTGGAGAGGGAGAGGGGGAAAAAGTCAAAGGGCTTTTTCTTTAAATTTGATGGTTTGCTTCCTTCCTGTCTCTTGCCCCCTCCTCTCCCTCTCGGTCGGCCCCGCTGGTCGGGACCCTCCGATCCGTCCTCTGCGGGGCCCTGCCTTCAGACTGAAGGCAGATGAGGGGCTTCAACCAAAAATCTGTGAGGACTGCGTGCCCCTAAAGGCTTCATGCCGTCTGTGGGCCGGACGAGAGGCTCTGGGCAGCCCCCTCCTCCGCCCACTCCCCTCCGGCGCCCCCCTTACCCCGGGCGAAACTGACAAGCCCGCTGAAGGTCAGACCCAATCACACGCCTCGCGGGCAGCCCCGAGCCCGCCCCCCTCTCTTTTGCCCAAGAATCAGGTCTCCCTGCAAGCCCAGCCCACCAACCACCCCCCTCCCCATCTCCCCCCTCCTCCCCTCCCTCTTCTCCTACCCAAATCCCCGAGAAGAAATGGGAGGGAGTTACGGGGGACGCGTGCTTGGCTCCAGCACTTTGGGAATGAAAGGAATTGCAGGAGAGCCCCGGAGTCCACAGAGTTTTCAAGGAGCTTCTGTGTTCAATAAAAACAGCTACTTGTCTTCTTGCACCCGTCTGTTAGCCTCTCGTTCGTCGGCGGGGGAGGGGAGGAGCCCAGCGTCTGATCCGCCACACCGCTGGAGTTCTGGGCTGCCAGCCGTAACCTTATCCTTGTGCAAAAGTCGGCTTCTTATAGCAGTCGTGGAACCAGCGGACTCATTGCTTTGCCTGCTCCGAAAAGAATTTTTAATATTTTTTTTAAACCGAGAACTAAAAGAAAGGGATGAAGGTGAGATGGAGGGACCCAAGAGGTCAAAACCCATGATCTTACAGGGAAGCTCTCCGTCGAGGTCTGAAACTGACAGGTTTCTCTCTTGAATGTTTAAATTCTACGCTAGCTTCATTCAGAGGCTTGTCTCTTAAATAGCTGAACTGTACTCTGAGGCGGGAGGAGAAGGAAATGTATGGGAGCTGACATTAAGGGGGTGAGTAATTAAATGTTCCAGCTGATTCCGTCCTGAACCCGGATGAGGGGGCAGAGGGGGAGGAGAAAAGACAGGGAAAGCAACTCACAGAGATCTCCAAGCGTCTAGGCCCACAGCTCCTCATAAAGGGCCTCAGGAGCTGAAAATACGGTCACTCCACAGCGAAAATAATAAGAAGGGGGCAGGTTTCTAAATTCCTTCTACTTACCCCTCCTCAAAGTAATCCACTTAAACCTGGAGTATCGATTCTCTGGTCATTTTTTCCACGTTTAAATTATTCCCTCTTATTGGCTCCTTTTTGTTCCTTAATATTTCTTAAGACATCTCTCAAAAATTTTCTGGAACAGAGCCAAACAAGGTGCCAGCATACATTAGCCATTCAATAGAGATGGGCTGAGTGAATGAATACACTTTCCTGTTGGTAAAGACTGGAAGCTTTGGCCAAGACCTATGCTGAGTATAAGTTTATGAGGTGCATATGTCCACTAATTTTTAGAAATCTAATTTTCTATTAGTTACCAAAATATACCTCATGACCCATGAGATTAATCAGATATTCTAGCTATGTGGTTTAAGAGTTGGAAGGAAGCTGTTCAGAGACTATACTGAGGCCCAAGATGGAATTGTATAAGGACATGTATAAGAGGCATGTAAAATGAGGAAAGCAACTAAAACATACTTTCAACAAGACTGTGACAAAGAACCATTCCCACATCAAGAAATTTACCTCTTAGATAATAGGTCAAAAAATACTTTGTATTAATAATGTTGCTTGCGGAATGTTTGAGATGACTTATATCAGCTGCAGAGAAATATCACCAACTAGTTTTTCTGATTATAACCTCAAAGTGTTAATATAATTTAATAAAATAAATATCGTACTGTGTTTGAATTTGAAATGTATAATTAAAAATTAAGAACCTTAAGGTAAAAATATACCTAAATTTATCACCTTCATTATCCTTCATCTTCTCAAAGTGAAAAATTTGTGTGAATTTTCAGTTAACACAATTTTTTGAAATCTGAATTTTTTGTCCAATTCTTGGTATATTTTTAAACTTATTTTCTAGGTCTTCTCTTAAATGTAAAACAGTGAAATGAATACAAAGTTTAGAAACACATTATTTATGAAGCTACCAGAATCCTAAATCAACTCAAGAGCTAGAGAGAGTTACAGTGCTTGCAGCAACATGTAGAAATGGTGTTCCAAACTGTTTCTCAGTAACTCTCCAGATTTATAGAGAATTCCATAGCCTGATACTGTTCTAGGAGGTGAGAAATGTTGTAGCCAGTCCAGCAAGCCCCACCTTCTGGTCACATCTCAGGCCTTCTCAGTGCAGTGAATGGGTCCTTTCAGGCAAAGTGGCTTGGGTGAATAGTTATTACTACCTTATGCTCTCTGTATTCTGTGGTCTGAATTCTTCTGGCCACTACCCAGAGGGATATAACCTGGGTCTGAATTAATGCTCTGGAAGGAAATATAGTGGATTCATAGTACGGAATAGTTAATTATGCCTAACCCCTCTAGCCTATAGCTAGCTGCCAGGTTAAGAACCTCCTAGGAACTTGCTCATGGATTTGCAGGAGGTGGAGTCAACAGGAGGAAGTATAATGCTAAATAGTAAAGTGCATAAAGGGAAGCTAGAAGAGACCCACCTCACTACCTTCAACTTCACAGGGGTGACTTCCAGGGACGTTGTTTCCTAGGCCATCTTTCAGCCAGTCCTTGCTAACTGTTATATAGGGCTTTAAAAATGTAATAGAATGTGACAATTTTCTTGACATATGTCTTTTATTTGGAGCACAATTAGCTGTAGGACATTTCCTATCTTGTTATATTTATTCAGCTTTGTAGAATTTGATCTCATCACAAGTCTTTCAAAAACAAGATGAAAACAGTTTAGAGAAAAAATAGTCACATCCTTTGTGGCAGTATTTTAGATTGACCATTTGTCCATATTGGCTTGTCTGGGAAACTTAGAGAGTAATCTGATAATTGATTAGAGGTCATATTAGGGGAACTTAAATGTTCTAGACAATCTTCAGAGTTCACAGAGCTTTATTAAACATTGTGTAATGCTCATAACTCTCCCTTAATATTGTCAAAAATCCCTAGGAATGAGGGGATGCAGATTCAGAAGCAATGCTTTAAATATTGAGACCTCAATAACCAAACTGGAACTAAAGAAACCTTGTCCATAGCTAGATGTCCCTAATGCAAACAGTAATAGATTATTTGAGGTAGAGGGAACTCTACACTAAGACTTAAATTACTACAGGTAGAATTAGGTGAAAGAAGTAGAGTTTTGAAAAGATGCATCATCTTTGAAATGATTTGGTATTCAAAACAGAAAGGGAGAAAGAGAGAGAGAGAAGATATATATATATATATGAACATTTTCTCCAAATACTGTACAATAACTAAAACCATCAAATTTGACTTATTGAATGAGAAATTATTATGGGGGTGGGAAACTCTTGCACATATCAGAAATACTTAAAATGTTTAAAAGAAAATTGCTGTTGAATGTAATCCCTCTCTTACTGTGCCTAATAGTTTGTCTTTCTTGCCCTTTTCTGAACTTTAGGTCAATTATTTTAAGAAAGAAATGACTAAGAAGTTTGACATTTATTTTACAGCTTTTTTTTTTTCTAATACATGAGTGGCTAAAAAATATTTTCTGTTTTAAAGTGGAGTTGGTCCCTCCTACCTCACAGATGGACCATTGTATTATAGAAAGTGGGGGGGTGGGGAAGGGATAGAGAAGTTTATTTTCATAGTCAGCCTAGCTCACAATTACCCCACAGTGATGATTGGGTATTTTTCTGCACATTTACTGTGAAATAACATACAGAACTTGAGAGGAATCTAAATTTAGTGCAATTTTAATGATAAAACAATCTTCAAATGAAAAGTTTGGTCTGTTAGGGTGTTGAAGGAGTCAATTCAGAGATGACAGACCCATGCTGTTTAAAAGAACGTAAAATCAAATCTAAATGAACCCCAAACAAGCAAGACCTATTGCCTTATACATTCATGTACATCTCTCTTAAAAATATCCTTTAGTTAGCTATACTCACAGGAAGATATCATAGTTCTTTTTCATAATTATCCAAACATAGAAGAGAGGAACAGAGAACAGAATGACTCAGGGCAAAACCTTAAATATTTGTTGGACCTTTGTCAAGATATTTTTACACTCTGTTATCTTCTTTCTTCTTAATTGAATGGATTTGGCATTTATGAAGCTCCTGTGTGTCAGCAAATATTAAACAAGACTTTCTACAAAGTGTTATAGGAAAACATCAACATCTCTATCAATAGAAGAAGAAGGGGGGATTTTTTTAAACATCTTTATTGGAGTATAATTGCTTTACAATGATGTGTTAGTTTCTGCTTTATAACGAAGTGAATCAGTTATACATATACGTATATCCCCATAGCTCTTCCCTCTTGCATCTCTCTCCCTCCCACACTCCCTATCCCATCCCTCTAGGTGGTCACAAAGCACAGAGATGATCTCCCTGTGCTATGCAGCTGCTTCCCACTAGCTATCTATTTTACATTTGGTAGTATATATAAGTCCATGCCACTCTCTCACTTCGTCCCAGCTTACCCTTCCCCCTCCTCATGTCCTCAAGTCCATTCTCTAGTAGGTCTGCATCTTTATTCCCATCTTGCACCTAGGTTCTTCATGAACTTTTTTTTTCTTAGATTCCATATATATGTGTTAGCATACAATATTTGTTTTTTCTCTTTCTGACTTACTTCACTCTGTATGACAGACTATAGGTCCATCCACCTCACTACAAATAACTCAATTTCGTTTCTTTTTATGGCTGAGTAATATTCCATTGTATATATGTGCCACATCTTCTTTATCCATTCATCTGTTGATGGACACTTAGGTTGCTTCCATGTCCTGGCTATTGTAAACAGAGCTGAAATGAACTCTGTGGTACATGTCTCTTTTTGAATTATGGTTTTGTCAGTGTATATGCCCAGTAGTGGCATTGCTGGGTCATATGATAATTCTATTTTTAGTTTTTTAAGGAACCTCCATACTCTTCTCCATAGTGGCTGTATCAATTTATATTCCCACCAACAATGCAAGACGTTTCCCTTTTCTCCACACTCCCTCCAGCATTTATTGTTTGTAGAGATTTTGATGACGATTCTGACTGGTGTGAGGTGACACCTCATTGTAGTTTTGATTTGCACTTCTCTAATGATTAGTAATGTTGAGCATCCTTTCACGTGTTTATTGGCAATCTGTAGATCTTCTTTGGATAAATGTCTATTTAGGTCTTCTGCCCATTTTTGGATTAGGTTGTTTGCTTTTATGAGATTGAGCTACATGAGCTGCTTGTAAATTTTGGAGATTAATCCTTTGTCAGTTGCTTTTTTTGCAAATATTTTCTCCCATTCTGAGGGTTGTCTTTTCGTCTTGTTTATGGTTTCCTTTGCTGTGCAAAAGCTTTTAAGTTTCATTAGGTCCCATTTGTTTACTTTTGTTTTTATTTCCATTTCTCTAGGAGGTGGGTCAAAAAGGATCTTGCTGTGATTTATGTCATGGAGTGTTCTGCCTATGTTTTCCTCTAAGAGTCTTATAGTGTCCAGTCTTACATTTAGGTCTTTAATCCATTTTGCGTTTATTTTTGTGTATGGTGTTAGGGAGTGTTGTAAATTCATTCTTTTTCATGTAGCTGTCCAGTTTTCCCAGCACCACTTATTGAAGGGGCTGTCTTTTCTCCACTGTATATTCTGGCCTCCTTTATCAAAGACAAGGTGACCATATGTGCGTGGGTTTCTCTCTGGGTTTTCTATCCTGTTCCATTGATCTATATTTCTGTTTTTGTGCCACTACCCTACTGTTTGATCACTATAGCTTTGTAGTATATTCTGAAGTCAGGCAGCCTGATTTCTCCAGTTCCGTTTTTCTTTCTCAAGATTGCTTTTGCTATTCAGGGTCTTTTGTGTTTCCATACAAATTGTGAAATTTTTTGTTCTAGTTCTGTGAAAAATGCCAGTGGTATTTTGATAGGGATTGCATCAAATCTGTAGATTGCTCTGGGTAGTAGAGTCATTTTCACAATGTTGATTCTTCAAATCCAAGAACATGGTATATCTCTCCATCTATTTGTATCATCTTTAATTTCTTTCATCAGTGTCATAATTTTCTACATACAGGTCTTTTGTCTCCTTAGGTAGGTTTATTCCTAGATATTTTATTCTTTTTGTTCCAGTGGTAAATGGGAGTGTTTTAATTTCACTTTCAGATTTTTCATCAGTAGTGTATAGGAATGCAAGAGATTTCTGTGCTTTAATTTTGTATCCTGCTACTTTACCAAGTTCATTGATTAGCTCTAGTAGTTTTCTGGTAACACCGTTAGGATTCTCTATGTATAGTATCATGTCATCTGCAAACAGTGACAGCTTTAATTCTTTTCTGACTTGGATTCTTCTTATTTCTTTTTCTTCTCTGATTGCTGTGGCTAAAACTTCCAAAACTATGTTGAATAATATTGGTGAAAGTGGGCAACCTTGCCTTGATCCTGATCTTAGTGGAAATGGTTTCAGTTTTTCACCATTGAGGATGATGTTGGCTGTGGGTTTGTCATATATGGCCTTTATTATTGTTGAGGTAACTTCCCTCTATGCCTACTATCTGGAGGGTTTTTATCATAAATGGATGTTACATTTTTTGAAAGCCTTCTCTGCATCTATTGAGATGATCATACGGTTTTTCTCCTTCAGTTTGTTAATATGGTGTATCATATTGATTGATTTCCGTATATTGAAGAATCCTTGCATTCCTGGGATAAAACCCACTTGATCAGGGTGTATGATCCTTTTAATGTGCTGTTGGATTCTGCTTGCCAGTATTTTGTTGAGGATTTTTGCATCTCTGTTCATCAGTGATATTGGCCTGTAGTTTTCTTTCTGTGGGACATCTTTGTCTGGTTTTGGTATAACCATGATGGTGGCCTCGTTGAATGAGTTTGTGAGTGTTCTTCCCTCTGCAATATTTTGGAAGAGTATGAGAAGGATAGATGTTAACCCTTCTCTAAATGTTTGATAGAATTCGTCTGTGAAGCCATCTGGTCCTGGGCTTTTATTTGTGGGAAGATTTTTAATCACAGTGTCAATTTCAGTGCTTGTGATTGGTCAGTTTATATTTTCTGTTTCTTCCTGGTTCAGTGCTTTTCTAAGAAGAAGCACAACCTTCTTTTCTAAGAATTTGTCCATTTCTTCCAGGTTGTCCATTTTATTGGCATACAGTTTCTTGTAGTAATCTCTCATGATCTTTTGTATTTCTGCAGTGTCAGTTGTTCCCTCTCTGTTCATATTCTCTATTTCTTCCTCATTCAGTCTTGGAAGGTTGTGCATTTCTAAGAATTTGTTCATTTCTTCCAGGTTGCCCATTTCATTGGCATATAGTTGCTTATAGTAATCTCTCATGATCCTTTGTATTTCTACAGTGTCAGTTGTTACTTCTCCTTTTTCATTTCTAATTTTATTGATTTGAGTCTTCTCTCTTTTTTTCCTGATGAGTCTGGCTAATGGTTTATCAATTTTGTTTATCTTTTCAAAGAACCAGCTTTTAGTTTTATTGATCTTTTCTATAGTTTCCTTCATTTCTTTTCCATTTATTTCTGATCTGATCTTTATGATTTCTTTCCTTCTGCTAAATTTGGGGATTTTTGTTCTTTCTCTAATTGCTTTAGGTGCAAGGTTAGGTTGTTTATTTGAAATGTTTCCTGTTTCTTAAGGTAGGATTGTATTGCTATAAACTTCCCTCTTAGAACTGCTTTTGCTGCATCCCACAGGTTTTGTGTCATCGTGTTTTCATGTCATTTGTTTTTAGGTATTTTTTGATTTCCTCTTTGATTTCTTCAGTGATCTCTTGGTTATTAAGTAGTGTGTTGTTTAGCCTCCATGTGTTTGTATTTTTTACAGATCTTTTTCTGTAATTGATATCTAGTCTCATAACATTGTGGTTGGAAAAGATACTTCATATGATTTCAATTTTCTTAAATTTACAAAGGCTTGATTTGTCACCCAAGATATGATCTATCCTGGAGAATGTTCCATGAGCACTTGAGAAGAAAGTGTATTCCATTGTTTTTGGATGGAATGTTCTGTAAATATCAATTAAGTCCATCTTGTTTAATGTGTCATTTAAAGCTTGTGTTTCCTTATTTATTTTCATTTTGGATGATCTGTCAATAGGTGAAAGTGGGGTGTTAAAGCCCCCTACTATGATTGTGTCACTGTCGATTTTGTAGCCCTTGTGTGGCTATTAGTATTTGCCTTATGTATTGAGGTGCTCCTATGTTGGGTGAAAAAATATTTACAATTGTTATATCTTCTTCTTGGATTGATCCCTTTATCATTATGTAGTGTCCTTCTTTGTCTCTTGTAATAGTCTTTGTTTTAAAGTCTATTTTTTCTGATATAAGAATTGCTACTCCAGCTTTCTTTTGATTCCCATTTGCATGGAATATCTTTTTCCATCCCCTCACTTTCAGTCTGTATGTGTCCCTAGGTCTGAAGTGGGTCTCTTGTAGACAGCATATACACGCGTCTTCTTTTTGTATCCATTCATCCAGTCTATGTCTTTTGGTTGGAGCATTTAATCCATTTACATTTAAGGTAATTATCGATATGTATGTTCCTATTACCATTTTCTTAATTGTTTTGGGTTTGTTAATTTAGGTCTTTTCCTTCTCTTGTCTTTCCTGCCTAGAGAAGTTCCTTTAACATTTGTTGTAAAGCTGGTTTGGTGGTGCTGAATTCTCTTAGCTTTTGCTTGTCTGTAAAGGTTTTCATTTCTCTGCCAAATCTAAATGAGGATTTTGCTGGGTAGAGTAATCTTGGTTGTAGGTTTTTCCCTTTCATCACTTTAAATATGTCCTGCCACTCCCTTCTGGCTTGGAGAGTTTCTGCTGAAAGATCAGCTGTCAACCTTATGGGGATTCCCTTGTATGTTATTTGCTGCTTTTCCCTTGCTGCTTTTAATATTTTTTCTTTGTATTTAATTTTTGATAGTTTGATTAATATGTGTCTTGGCGTGTTTCTCCTTGGATTTATCCTGTTAAGGGACTCTCTGTGCTTCCTGGACTTGATTAACTATTTCCTTTCCCATATTAGGAAGTTTTCCATTATAAACTCTTCAAATATTTTCTCATCCCTTTCTTTTTCTCTTCTTCTTCTGGAACCCCTATAGTTCGAATGTTGGTGTGTTTAATCTTGTCCAAGAGGTCTCTGAGACTGTCCTCAATTCTTTTTTTTTTTTTCCTTTATTCTGCTCTGCAGTAGTTATTTCCACTATTTTATCTTCCAGATCACATATCAATTCTTCTGCCTCAGTTATTCTGCTATTGATCCCTTCTAGAGAATATTTAATTTCATTTATTGTGTTGTTCATTACTGTTTGTTTTCTCTTTAGTTCTTCTAGGTCCTTGTTAAGCATTTCTTGTATTTTCTCCATTCTATTTCCAAGATTTTGGATCATCTTTACTATCATTATTCTGAATACTTTTTCAGGTAGACTGCCTATTTCTGCTTCAGTTGTTAGGTCTGGTGGGTTTTTACCTTGCTCCTTCATCTGCTGTGTGTTTCTCTGTCATCTCATTTTGCTTAACTTACTGTGTTTGGGGTCTCCTTTTTGCAGGCTGCATGTTCGTACTTACCATTGTTTTTGATGTCTGCCCCCAGTGGGTAAGTTTGGTTCAGTGGGTTATGTAGGCTTCCTGGAAGAGGGGACTAGTGCCTGTGTTTTGGTGGATGAGCCTGCATCTTGTCTTTCTGGTGGGCAGGTCCACGTCTGGTGGTGTGTTCTGGGGTGTCTGTGGCCTTTTTATGATTTTAGGCAGCATCTCTGTTAATGGATGGGGTTGTGTTACTGTCTTGCTAGTTGTTTGACATAGGGTGTCTAGCACTGGAGTTTGCTGGTCATTGAGTGGAACTGGGTCTTGGCATTGAGATGGAGATCTCTGGGAGAATTTCGCTGTTTGATATTACATGGAGCTGGGATGTCTCTTCTGGACCAATATTCTGAACTTCGCTCTCCCACCTTGGAGGCACAGCCCTAATGCCTGGCTGGAGCACCAAGAGCCTGTCATCCACACGGCTTGGAATAAAAGGGAGAAAAATGAAGAAAGAAGATAAAATTAAATTAAATTAAAAAGTTATTAAAATAAAAAATAATTATTAAAAAAATATGTCATAAAAAAACAGAAAGAAACAAGAGAGCAACCAAACCAAAAACTAAATCTACCAATGATAACAAGCAATAAAAACTATACTAGAGAAAAAAAAAAAAAAAACGGACAGACAGAATCCTAGGATAAATGGTAAAAGCAAAGCTATACAGACAAAATTACACACAGAAGCATACACATACACACTCACAAAAAAAGAAAAGGGAAAATAAATAAATAAATAAATAAATAAATAAATAAATAAATTATATATATATATATATATATATATATATATATATATATAGTTGCTCCCAACGTCCACCTCCTCAATTTGGGATGATTTGTTGTCTATTCAGGTATTACACAGATGCAGGGTACATTACGTTGATTGTGGGGATTTAATCTGCTGCTCCTGAGCCTGCTGGGAAAGATTTCCCTTTCTCTTCTTTGTTCACACAGCTCCCGGGGTTCAGCTTTGGATTTGGCCCCATCTCTGCATGTAGGTCGCCTGAGGGCGTCTGTTCTTCGCTCAGACAGGATGGGGTTAAAGGAGCCACTGATCTGGGGGCTCTGACTCACTCAGGCCGGGGGGAGGGAGGGGCACAGAGTGTGGGGCGAGCCTGTGGCGGCAGAGGCCACCGTGACGTTGCACCAGCCTGAGGTGCCGTGTGTTCTCCCGGGGAAGTTGTCCCTGGATCACAGGACCCTGGCAGTGGCGGGCTGCACAGGCTCCTGGGAGGGGGGTGTGGATAGTGACCTGTGCTCGCACACAGGATCCTTGGTGGCTGCAGCAGCAGCCTTAGCATCTCATGCCCATCTCTGGGGTCCGCGCTGATAGCCGCAGCTCGTGCCCTTCTCTGGAGCTCCTTTAAGCAGCGCTCTTAATCCCCCCTCCCAGTGCACCAGGAAACAAAGAGGCAAGAAAAAGCCTCTTGCCTCTTTGGCAGCTCCAGACTTTTTCTCGGACTCTCTTCCAGCTAGCTGTGGCGCACTAGCCCCCTTCAGGCTGTGTTCACGCAGCCAACCCCAGTCCTCTCCCTGGGATCCAACCTCTGAAGCCCCAGCCTCAGCTCCCAGCCTCCTCCCATCCCGGCGGGTGAGCAGATAAGCCTCTCGGGCTGGTGAGTGCTGGTCGACACCCATCCTCTGTGTGGGAATTTCTCTGCTTTGCCCTCCGCACCCCCGTTGCTGTGCTCTCCTCTGCAGCTCCAAAGCTTCCCCCCTCCGCCACCCACAGTCTCCACCTGCGAAGGGGCTTCCTAGTGTGTGGAAACCTTTCCACCTTCACAGCCCCCTCCCAGTGGTGCAGGCCCCGTCCCTATTCTTTTGTCTCTGTTTTTTCTTTTTTCTTTTGCCCTACCCAGGTACATGGGGGAGTTTCTTGCCTTTTGGGAGTATGTCTGTATAGCTTTGCCTGAAGTCTTCTGCCAGCGTTCAGTAGGTGTTTTGTAGGAGTTGTTCCACATGTAGATGTACTTCTGATGTATTTGTGCAGAGAAAGGTGATCTTCACCTCTTACTCTTCTGCCATCTTGAAGCTCCTGAAGATGGGATTTTAAACATTTTAGTGAAATACATACCATGGCCAAAGGAAGTTACCACACCAATAACATATCCCAATGATATTTCACTGTATATGGCTTCCTAACTATCGTTGGGTAGTAATTGTCTTGATTCACATTGGCTGTTCCTAATAAAATAAGGTTGCTGGAGATAAGGATTTTACATTCTTTATAGGGATTATTTACTCTTAAAAATCTACTCATAACAATTTCATGAATTTTTAAATTTAATTTTGGTAGTAAAATGAGAATATGCAAATAGTTTTCCTTTGACACTTATTATCTCCTAATATAAATAATAAAAATGACCAAATATATCAGTGCACTTTCCAAAATAAGTGAATCCTCTTTTTCACCTCAATCATGTCTTCATAGATTTACCCATCCCAATGATATTTGTCAGTACTTTTGACTTAAATGAATATTATTTCCATTTGTAATCTGTTTTGTGCCTCTACCATTTGTACCAATTCATTTAATCCTGAAATCAAATGCATATGCTTCAGAAATCTGAAGACTCACACAAAACAGATTTCTGAATTATAAAAAAATATTTCTGTTATTTTTATATGACAGTCATACATTCTCTTGATGCCAAAACGAATGCCAAATATAAGATTTAAGGTTGGTAAGTATGGTTAAATGTTGAAACAGATCTGATTTTTAAAACATCTGTGATGAATAACTCCAACTTAATTTGTTTTGCAGATTCTCAGTGTTTAATAACCCTCCCAATATTATATGTTCTGCCAGAACTGGTATGGTCAAATTATTGCACATTCAAATGCTGGACAAACAATAGATCTTATTTCAAAAGTTTCCCCAATCTACTCTATAAGGCTGGAAAATCACATATGGATTCAAATTGTTGCAAAACAAGCAATATTTACTATGAAGGTATAGTTTTGAAGGCAAAATACTTTTGTCACTAAAATACAAACTTTTTAATTTAAAATACTTAATAGTTTTGTTGTTGTTGTTGTTAGTCTTCATAGTATCTTCATGAGGTAGGAATGTGGCAATTTCAATAGTTTCATTTTAAGGATGAGGTTAGGGACACTCAAAGTTCAAACTAGGGATACAGAAGCAGAATATGTGAAAAACATTTTATTTTCACACTTCTGCTCTCATTATCAATTCTTTCCTTATAAATAACGCATTTTTAGAGCATATTTTTGTATCTTATAATGAGCACGTTGTTTCCTTATAGATTAATTATTAAAATGAATGAGATCCCCAGTAATACAAATCTTAAAATAAGGAAAGGTAATGTCAGTGACCATAGCCTTATTAATCTATAAATAAAAAGAGTTACATCTTTGAATACATTCAAAGAACCTCTTTTTAAAGATAAATGAAGATGAGTTATTTTTATTCCAATACCAACCCTTAGGTTTCAATCTCTTCTGGGATTACTAAACTATTTTATAACTTTATATGCATCTGCAAACAGAAAACACTACTGAAGTGAACCTCAAGTCATTTCACACTTCCTAAGAAGAAAACATTCAATATGTTAAAGAGAAGAAATGCAATTATAGCTACATCAATATTTTGTAAATGCATGGAACATCTTAAAAGTTGTCAAGTACTATACAAGAACTGATAATTCAAGCTTTAAACTTTGGAGTAGAGTATATATCAAGCCTTAGATAAGTATTTTCTTCTAGAGTCTAAATTCCTTGAGGGCAGAAACCCTCATTCTATACTGTATCTTCATTATCTTACTTCTCCATTCTTATTGAGCTTTGAATGCTTTTGTTGACACCTACCTTAATTGTGCATTTTAATTCTTCTTTAAAACACAAAAGAGTCTGTTTATGTAATTTTGTCCATTATTTTAAAGCACTGGAACTTTAGACATGAGTCACTATATTCCTGAGACCCAATCTGAGATTGGACCCCCTGGAAGCTACTGACAGTACCATGGAGCTCTGACCAAACTGGAAGGAAGATTAAACACAGCACTACCTATGAAACTAGCTTTTGAGGTCTGGACAGTCAAGACAAAGTTTGACATACTCCATGAGGCACAGTTTATTGGAATATTTAACTAAAATAGGGTTCAAAACTTCAGAAGGATCAGTTCTGCTGATAGAGGTCCCACCAAGTTCAGGTCTTCTTCTCATCTCCACCATCTCATGTTAATAAGAATCCCTCATGGTTTGTGTCTAAGCTCCCATGAACATTGATACTGACAACTAACCAGCACTTCTTCCTGTAGTCTCCACTGTCTTCTCTTGTTGATTCTACCCAGTGATTCTGAAGCAGGGTAACTGAGTAAATTTTGATGAATGGGTAAGAATGGAAGATGAAGATGTCAAGGAATTCATATAAGGATTTCAAATCATTGGGTTACAAATACATTTTTTATTTTATATGTAAACACATTCATATCATACAGCAAACATATAACAGCAAAAGTAGTGCCATGAGTTATCCTCAAAAATATGTCATAAATATGGAGAGTGATTCCATAAATATTTAAATGGGGCATTGGCCTAAATCCTATAACTTTGCTCATATTAAAGAAATAAAAATCTATTAATGAGTTAATTAGTTGCCTAGTAAATCAGGCACCCTACCTTGGAAGTAAATGTTATTTCTTACAGAAAGTGATTTTTTTAAAGTCTACTTTCTTTAGTACTGTCTTAAATAGATCTTTGAGATTATAACAAAAAGTAATAACATAATAATCAGAAATAGTTTTCTGACAAATGTATAGTGGCTTATTTTGTCTCATGACAGAACAGAAAATATACTCCTTGCTATTTATTAAAAACCTGGGTCTGTCTTTGCTTCACCCTAGTTTTTAGAAATATGCCTGGGGGAAATTCACAGGGAATGCCTATCCAACCTTATATTCTCATAGCTTATGGACATCTTTGAGACATTTTCAAATCTATTACTAAGACATTTTCCTAAACTTGGATTGCCAGAAAAGTTTATGCCTCAGAATCTCAGGGGCTAGGATAGGGATAAAAGTTTGAGTATTTTTGCAAGAAAAGCAATTAGCATGGGAGAAAATTACTTATCCTAAGGGAGAAGGCCAGGGCAATAGTAAGAGAAAGAGATATGGAGAGCACATGGAAACAGAGAAAAAAAAAGAGAGACTCTTAACAGACTTTATAAATGAGAAGTGTTGAAGAAAGAGTTGTCTCAGAAAATGTTTTAAGAAGTGCTGCTCTATGATACATTTTCTTGCATATTCTATTTAGATGGGACATCTCATCTATCATCTTCTCTTGTCCTTGGACTAGGATTTACCTATTGGCTAGGATTTACCTATTGGCTTCCCTGACTATCAGATCTTTGGATTACAACTGAATTGTACCATTTGGACCCCCATCTTGCATAAGGCAGATCATGGGACCTCTCAGCTTCTATAACCGCATGAGCCAATTCCTCATAATAAATCACCTTATATATATAGGTTTTATTGGTTCTATTTCTCTGGGGAAACCTGACTAATACACCATTTTTTTTGAACTACTTTTGATTTCATTTTAAAATGGAGTACTCAACTGCTTTGGAAGCTCTTTCAGAAATATTTAATAGTATTCCTATAATAGAAATTCCTATAGTATTTCAGAAATATTTAATAGTATTCCTTTCTCCATACTCTCCAAAATATTTGCTTTTAAAAAGACTGCTAAATATAAACAATATTTGTTAAATGATATAAAAAATGAATTAAAGAGCACATGTAGAGAAATCAATACTTATACAAGAAGCATTAGAATCATTAAATTATTATTCCTCCATATACAATTAAACCATAACGACAGTAGAATCCAGAAAAAAATTTACTACATGGGCAAATTTGGTACAAACTGATCTTCTATTCTCTAAACAACATTTTAGGAATTATACCCAGCTGTATTATATATATTAATATTATATTAATATATATATTAATATATAATATAATATATATATATATCATATATAATAATATATATAATATATATATTATATATATATACCCAGCTATATTATATATTTGGTTTGCAAATCTCATAGATGATGATAACCTAAAGACAAATCTCATAAATGATGATTGTCTTTCCATCACTAACAAAAGAAGTAACAATAAGCCAAGCTTAGGAACAAACTTACAAATATAAGAGGCAAGGATTTGTACATAATTTCAAGTCGGACAGCAACAATCTGCTTTAGTTTTATTGATAAGGATTTAAGATAATTTCAAAAGAAAAATGTTGTTTTAGTCTGTTTTGGCTGTTATAACTAAAACACCATACACTGGGTGGCTTATAAACAGTAGAACTTTATTTCTCACAGTTCAGGAGGCTGGGAAGTCTAAGATCAAGGTACCAGCAGCTTCAATACCTGGTGAGAACCTACTTTCTGTTTCATAGATGATGAAAGTCTTTTAACTGTAAACTTACATGGCAGAAGAGGCAATGTAGCTCTTTGAGACCACTTTTATAAGGGCACTAATTGCATTCATGAAGGCTCCACCCTCATAACATAATCACCTCACAACAGCCCCACCTTCAAATACCATCACATTGGGGATGAGATTTTAATATATGAATTCTGGTGGGAATAAAACATTCTGTCACAGCAAATGTCATTCATTGTACTTATCAGATAGCAATGTAAATTAGTCATCTCCTGGTTCTTATGCAAAATATCCTGTAAGATATGTATTAAGCAAATCAATTGAAATCTGTGTTTGCTGCTTTTAAATGGTGACCCTCACTAATGATAAGCTTAAGTTATTTCAGTTATCAAGAAATGGTAAATTAACTCCTCTATAACTGGTAGACAAATCTCGAGTTTTGTTAGGGATGTTTAACTTCATATGAATTATGTAATTATCAAAAGTTCAACAGATCTTATGTTTAGAAACTATTTTTGACATTTTAAATTTAATTATCAAAGACAAATATTCATAGAGTGATCAGAGGCTGTCAGCAAAAAATGACAGAGTAAGCAAATCCAAGCAACTATCTTTCTACAGCAATACTGAAAAACCAAGCAAAAGTGGTCAGAATCAACTCTGTTAAAACTCTAGAAAAAAATACTTACTGTAATTAAAAAAAAAAAACACCGAATTAAAAAAAATACAGTGTAAACAGCACACTTATCATCTGAAATCATGGAGGCCAGATGAAAATAGGTTTAAATTTTTTAAAGTGCTGAAAGAAAAAACTTTCAACCAAGAATTCTATATCCAACGGCAAAATTATCTTTCAAAGATGAAGGAGAAATTAAGACCATTTCCAAATAAACAAACATTGAGTTTGTTGCGAATAGACCTGTTTTTGTTGTTTTTGTTTTCTTTTTTTTTATTTATGAAATGTTAAATGGAATCCATCAAACTCAAATAACAAAACACTAGACAGTAACTCAGAGCCATATGAAGAAATAAAGAACTTTGACAGTGGTAACTACATAGGAAAATATAAAATCCAGCGTGGCTTTAGTTTTGGTTTGCAACCACTCTTTTTGATTTTTTACATAATTTAAAATAAAAGGCATAAAATAATTGTAAATCTATGTTTGTTATGGACTGAATTTTGTTCCCCCTAAATTTATATGTACCAGCTTTAACCTCCAATGTGACTGCATTTGGAGATAGGGTCTTTAAGACAGTAATTAAGGTTAAATAAGGTTATAAGAATGGGGCCCTAATCCAATGGGAATGGTGTCCTTATAAGAAGAAGAGATACTTGTCTCGCACTCACGCAGAGAAAGTTCATGTGAGGATACAGTGAGAAGGCAGCCATCTGTAAAGCAAAAAGCGTTGCCTCAGAAAAGCAAACCTACTGCTACCTTGATCTTAGACTTCCAGTTTCTACAGTTGTTAGCAAATAAATTTCTATTGTTTAAACCAGCTGATCTGGGGTACTTTTTATGATGGCCCTAGCAAACTTATGAAATGTAAATGGGTGCACAGTGTATAAAGATGCAATTCATAACAACAACAACATAAGGGAGTGTGGAACAAAGCTGTATAGGAACAGAATTTTGTATGCTATTGAAGCTAACTTGGTATCATTTCAAACTACATTGTTGTAAACTCTTCTTTATGAGTAATTAAATGTGAATGATTAAACTCTCCTACCAAAACACAGAAATTGACAGAATGAATTTTTTAAAAAAGATTCAACAATATGCTGTCTAAAAAAGACTCACTTTATTTTTTTATATATATTGTGATTTTTTAAACTTTTTTTATTGGTATTTTTAAAACTTTTTATTTTGAGATAACGATAGATTCAAAGGAAGTCACAAAGAAATACACAAGCAGGTCCTGTGCACCCTTCACCCAGCCTTCCCATATGTTAACATCTTACAAAACTATTGCTCTATAGTGAAATACCAAAATCAGGAAATTGATAATACAAACCATAGAGCTTATTCAGATTTCACCAGTTATACATTCGTGTGTGTGTATGTTGCTCTATGCAATTTTATCACATGTGCAGCTTCAGGTAACCACCACTACAGTCAATATACAGAACTGTCCCATCACCATAAGACTCTATTGTGTTACCCCTCCTTAGCCACGTTCACCCCCATTCTCCCCACATGAACACCCCCAACTTCTGGCAACCACTCTGTTTCTATAATTATGATTTCACAAGTGTTTTATAAATGGAATAATATTGTGTGTATCCTTTTGGAATTGGCTTTTTTTAAAATACAGCATAATTTCCTTGAGGCTTATCCAAGTTGTATATATCAGTAGTTCATTCCTTTTCGTTGCTGAGTACTATTCTGTGGTATAGATGTTACCACAGTTTGTTTAACCATTCATCCATTGAAGGACATTTCTGTAGTTTCCAGTGTGGCTATTAATAAATCTTCAATGAAAATTCCCGTCCAAGTTTCTTTTTTTTGTTGTTAATAGATCTTTATTGGAATATAATTGCTTTACAATACTCTGTTAGTTTCTGTTGTACACTAAAGTGAATCAGCCATATGCATACATACGTCCCCATATCCATTCCCTCTTGAGCCTCCCTCCCAACCTCCCTATCTCACCCCTCTAGGTCATTGCAAAGCACCAAGCTGATCTCCCTGTGCTATGCTGCTCCTTCCCACTAGCTAACTATTTTACATTCGGTGGTGTATATATGTCAATACTACTCTCACTTTGCCCCAGCTTCCGCCTCCCACCCCGTGTCCTCAAGTCCATTCTCTATGTCTACCTCTTTATTCCTGTCCTGCAACTAGGTTCATCAGTACCATTTTTTTTTCTTTTTTAGATTCCATATATATGTGTTAACATATGGTATTTGTTTTTCTCTTTCTGACTTCACTCTGTATGACAGTCTCTATGTCCATCCACCTCACTACAAATAACTCAATTTCATCTCTTTTTATGGCTGAGTAATATTCCATTGTATATATGTGCCACATCTTCTTTATCCATTCATCTGTTGATGGACACTTAGGTTGCTTCCATGTCCTGGCTATTGTAAATAGAGCTGCACTGAACATTGTGGTACATGACTCTTTTTGAATTATGGTTTTCTCAGGGTGTATGTCCAGTAGTGGGATTGCTGGGTTATATGGTAGTTCTATTTTTAGTTTTTTAAGGAATCTCCATACTGTTTTCCATAGTGGTTGTATCAATTTACATTCCCACCAACAGTGCAGGAGGGTTCCCTTTTCACCACACCCTTTCCAGCATTTATTGTTTGTAGATATTTTTTGATGATGGCCATTCTTACTGGTGTAAGGTGATACCTCATTGTAGTTTTGATTTGCATTTCTCTAATAATTAGTGATGCTGAGCATCTTTTCGTGTGCCTCTTGACAATCTGTATGTCTTACTTGGTGAAATGTCTATTTAGGTCTTCTGCCCAGTTTTTAATTGGATTGTTTGTGTTTTTGACATTCAGCTCAATGAGCTGTTTCAAACTATACCACCATATTTTGGAGATTAATCCTTTGTCTGTTGTTTCATTTGCAAATATTTTCTCCCATTCTGAGGATTGTCTTTTCGTCTCGTTTATGGTTTCCTTTGCCATGCAAAAGCTTTTAAATTTAACTAAGTCCCATTTGCTTATTTTTGTTTTTATTTCTGTTACTCTAGGAGGTGGGTAAAAAAGATCTTGCTGTGGTTTATGTCAAAGTGTGTTTTTCCTATGCTGTCCTCAAAGAGTTTAATCGTGTTGGTCTTACATTTAGGTCTTTAATCCAGTTGGAGTTTATTTTCCATATGGTGTTAGGTAGTGTTCCAATTTCATTCTTTTACATGTAGCTGTCCAGTTTTCCAAGCACCAATTATTGAAGATGCTGTCTTTTCTCCATTGTATATTCTTGTCTCCTTTGTCATAAATTAGATGACCATATGTTCATGGGTTTATCTCTGGGCATTCTATCCTGTACCATTGATCTATATTTCTGTTTTTGTGCCAGTACCATATTGTCTTGATTACTGTAGCTTTGTGGTATACTTTGAAGTCAGGGAGCCTGATTCCTCCAACTCTGTTTTACTTTCTCAAGATTGCTTTGGCTATTCAGGGTCTTTTTTGTTTCCACACGAATTGCAAAATTTTTTGTTCTGACTCTGTGAAGAATGCCATTGGTAGTTTGATAGGGATTGCATTGAATCTGCAGATTGCTTTGGGTAGTATAGTCATTTTCACAATATTGTTTCTTGTTACCACAAAAATATCTGGTGACAAAGTATTTAATGCAGTAGTGAACAAAATTAAAATCACACATCTTTTTGTTATTTCCCACCCTCCCCAAAATCTTCAAAATTTACTGAACTTTTTTCTTGATAAGAGCAGCTGTCACTATTGTTCATACTAGTAAATAATTTAATCAATTTTTCAGACTGAAATATCACTTTAAAGTAAAGCTGACATTTTAGCAATGACTAAGAAAGAAATTGCGTTAAAGTGGAAAATTACGCTATGGAAAGTGTTTTGAAAACATACGTATGGAAATGTTACTGTCATTATATGATCAATGCTAAAAAGCGCCTGTCTTACCTACAAGACTTCCATATCTGCACTCATTGGAAATGGAAAAATACCTTTCAAATAAAGATTTTCAGTGAATTTAAAGCCATTGCAAAAAATATATTGACACAGAACACTTCCTGAAATTTGCATGAATATTACTAAGTTGAAGAAAAACAGTTACCTAAGTCATGGATAGGATTGAACGGTGAATATCAGTATTTATTACTAAGAGTAGACTCTTTTCACTTACAGCAACTGACATGAAGTATCAAGATAAATTAAATGTAGAACCATATTTTTTATAACAACTAGTAAAGTCAAAAATTTTGAAATTATGAATATATTTCTATCATATATATCTCACTGAAAATATTGTTAATATTTTTATATTTTAGAGAGACCAAATACCAATACAGTAGGAAGGAGGTGACATCAGCAAGGTAGCAGAATAAGAAGACCTAGCCCTCATTCCTCCACAGAAACACTGATATAACAATCATATTTGGACCAAAAAACCTTCAGGTGAAATCCAGAATACAGTTATGAAGTTGCAGCAATCTCAGAAGAACATAAGGCTGAATTAACCCCTCTCCCAAATCAGTTAGCTCAGTGCCAAAAAGATTACTTTGGCCTATGACTTCCCCCTCAGGGAGAAAAGAGGGTGAAGTGAGAGCCTGGCTGCCTGACCTCCTGGACTTGTGGTGTGCTCCTCTGAAGGGTTGATTTCTATCTCATCTCATACTAAGCACTGAAAGACCAACACAGCCTAGATGCCTGGAACAGCTAAGAACAAAGGGAAAGGGGTAGATTTACCCAAACAGCAAACACTGCTCTGTGCGATTAGGAAAAGCTGCATAATTGAGGCTCTTCCTATTAGAGGAAGGGAGAAAGCAAAGTGAGACTTGTCTCAGGCTTTCATTGTGTTCCTTGAGGGGTCAGTTTTTCTTTTTTTTTTTTTTTTTTTTTTTTTTGCGGTATGCGGGCCTCTCACTGTTGTGGCCTCTCCCGTTGCGGAGCACAGGCTCCAGACGCGCAGGCCCAGCGGCCACGGCTCACGGACGCAGCCGCTCCGCGGCATGTGGGATCCTCCCGGACCAGGGCACGAACCCGTGTCCCCTGCATCGGCAGGCGGACTCTCAACCACTGTGCCACCAGGGAAGCCCCAAGGGGTCAGTTTTGATTTCACCTCATAGCAAGTGCTTAAGGACTGGCATAGCCTGGGCACTTGGGACAGCTAGCAACAATGGAAAGGAAACAGGTGTTCTCCTACAACTGGCACTGTTCTCTGAGACTGGGAAAATGTGCTATTTTTTCAAATGAGCAAGCACCAGTGCAACTCTATGAGGAACATGAAGAATCAAGAAAATATGCCACAATCAAAAGAAAAAAAAATACATCTGCAGTGACTGACCTCCCCCAAAATCTCCAATAATGGACTCCAAATAAATGGAGATTTATGAATTAGATTATAAACAATTCAAATTAGTCACCTAACAGTATCCCAGTGAGTTATAAGAGAATGCTGATAGACAATTAAATGAAATCAGGAAAATGATACATGAACAAAATGAGAATACCAACAAAGAGATGTAAATTATTATAAAGAACCAAATAAATATATTAGAGCCCCAAAATTCAATAATTGAACTGAAAAATTTACTTCAGGAGTTCAATAACAGACTGGGGCAAGCAGAAGAATGAATCAGCAAGCATGAAGACAGGTTGTTTGAAATTACCTAGTCAGAGGATGAAAAAGAAAAAATATAATAAAAAAAAATTAACAAAGCCTAAAGGTTTATGGGATTAATCAAGACAACTAATATATACATTATAGGACTCCTAGAAACAAAAGAGAGAAAGAGAAAGGGAAAGCCTATTTAAAGAAATAATAGATGACACTTTTCAAATCTGGGAAGGGAAATAAACATCCAGATTCATGAAGCTCAAATAGACTAAATTTAAAGAGGTGTCCTTGAAAACACATTAAATCAAATTGTCAAAAACAAAAGAGAAGGAATTTTTTAAGCAGCAAGAGAAAAGTGACATTGTATACAAGAAAGTCCACCTGTAAGCTTATCAGCAGATTTCTCAGCACAAACTTTGCAGGCCAGGAGAAAATGGAATGATATATTCAAAGTGTTGAAAGAAAAACTGCCAACCAAAGTTACTATACCCAAAAAAGCTGTTCTTCAGAAATGCAAAATAGATAAAGACTTTCCCAGATGAACAACAGCTGAGGGAATTCGTTACCACTAGACCTGCCTAACATAAAATACTAGGGATTTCTCCAAGTTGTAACAAATAACATTACTTATTAACATGAAAACATATGAAAGAATAAACTCACTGGTAAAATTTATAATTAATTCATAATGCTCTAAGATTTTAATGGTGTCACTTAAATCACTTTTAACCCTAGTATAAAAGTTAAAAGTTAAAAGAAAAATGATTAAGAATAACTATAGGAACTTCCCTGGTGGTCCAGTGATTAAGACTCTATGCTCCCAATGCAGGGGGTCTGGGTTCAAACCCTGGTCAACTAGATCCCACATGCTGCAACTAAGAGTTCACATGCCGCAACTAAAGATCTTGCATGCTGCAACTAAGACCCAATGCAGCCAAATAAATAAATAAATATTTTTTTTAAAAAAGAAAATCTATAACAACAAGAACTAGTTAATGGATACACAATATAAAAATATGTAAATAGTGACATCAGTAACATAAAGTATGTTTGGGGAATAGAAATCTGGAGTTTTGTATGTGAGTAAAATTAAGTTGCTATTGATTTAAAAAAAGACTGTTCTAAATATAAGATGATTTATTTAACTCCCATGTGTAATATTGTGATTTATATCAAAAAAACATATATTTGGTCTTCATCCCTATTTCTGGCACAGGGCTTCTAAATATCTTGGAATTTCCTAAGGGACGAGCACCATAAAGGTGTTTTTTGCTATGTTCATGAGGTGACTTTTGGAACTCACTTAAGGATGGGGTTGATTGCCAGTGGAGACAATCAAGTGATTTAAGGGTTGGAACTTTCAGTCCCACCCCTAACCTGCAGAGATGGGGAGAGGCTGAAGGTTGAGTTCAATCACCAATAGCCAATGATTTAATCAACCATGTCTATGTAATGAAGCTCCATAAAAACCCAAAAGGATAAGGTGTGCAGAGCTTCCAGGTTGGTGAACATGTGGAGAACCTGGGAAAGTGGTACATCCAGATAGGGCATAAAAGCTTCACACTCTTTCCCTATACCTTGTGCACCTCTTCCATTGCTATTCCTGAGTATTATTTTATAATAAGCCAGTGATCCAGTAAGCAGTATGTTTCTGTAAGTTCTGTGAGCCTCTCTAGCAAATTAATTAAACCCAAGGATGGGGGTCACTGGAACCCTCAATCTATAGCCTGTTATCAAAAGCATAGGTGATAACCTGGAGTTATGACTAGCATCTCAACTGGCATAAGGGAGGGGGCAGTCTTGTAGGACTCAGCTCTTAACCTGTGGAATTTGATGCAATCTCTGGCTAAATAGTGCTAAAATTAAGTTGAATTTTAGAACTTTTAGCTGGTGTCAGAGAATTGTGACACACACAGACACATTGGAGTTGAGTCTAGAACCTCTTTACATGGTAATCACAAGAAAAAACTTACAGTAAATACACAAAAGATTGAGAGAAAAAATCAAAGCATATCTCTACAAAAACATTACCAAATCACAAATGAAGACAGTAAGGAGTGGAAGAAAGGACCAAAAGAACTACAAAACAGACATAAAGCAATAAACAAAATGTCAGTAGTTAGTCCTTAGCTATCAATAATTACTTTAAATATAAATGAATTAGATGCCCTAATCAAAAGACGTAAAGTAGTAGAATGGATAAAAATCAAGATTCAACCAAATGCTGTATACAAAAGACTCATATTAGATTTAAGGACACACATAGGCTAAAGTTAAGGTATGGAAAAAGGTATTCCATGCAAATGGTAATCTAAAGAGAACAGGGGTGGCTGTATTTATATCAAACAAAGTAGATTTTAAGTCAAAAACTGTCACAAGAGACAAAGAAGATCATTATATAATGATAACAGAGTCAATTCATTGGGAAAACATAAAAATTATAAGTATATATGCACCCAATATCAGAGCATCTAAATATATAAAGCAAATATTAAAGGAACTGAAGGAAGAAATAAACAGTAATATAATAATAGTATTATTATTGTATTATTTTCAATGCATTATTTTAATGTATTATTGTATTGTAATAGAATTATATATATTATTGAATGAGACTTCAATATTTCACACTCAACAATGTATAGATCATACAGAAAAAAAAATCAATAAGGAAATGGCAGACTTGAGCAACATGATAGACCAAATGAACCTAACACATATGCAGATCATTCCACCCCAAAACAGCATAATACACATTCTCCTCAAGTGCACACAGAACATTTTCCAGGATAGATCACATGTTAGTTCACAAAATAAGTCTTAAAAAGTTTAAGAAGATGGAAATCATATCAAGTATTTTTTCCAACCACAATGTCATGAAACTAGAAATCAGTAACAGAAGGAAAATTGGAAAAATCACAAATATGTGGAAATTAACACATTCCTGAAAAATCAATGGGTCAAAGAAAATATCAAAAGGGAAACTAAAAATATTTTGAGACAAATTAAGATGAAAACAACAGCAAAAGTAACTGAGAGTTTATAATGCTAAATGCTTACATTAAGAAAGGAAAAAGATCTTAAGTAAACAATTTAACTTTGCACTTCAATGAACTAGAAAAAGAACAAATTAAGCCCAAAGTTAGTAAAAAGAAAGAAATAGTAAAGATTAGAGCAGAAATAAATGACATACAGACTAGAAAGGCATTAGAAAAAATAAATGAGACTAAGAAAAAACTCAAATAAGTAAAATTATAAATAAAAGGAGAAATTACAACTGATGCTACAAATATATATGGAAAAATAAAAGAACACTATGAATAATTATATGCCAACAAACTGTATAACCTAGAAGGAATTGATAAATTCCTAGAAACATACAACCTACTATGACTGAATCTTGACATAGGAAATATGAACAGAACAATACAAAGTAAGGAGATTGAATCAGTACATTAACTCCCCTACATATGAACCTTCAAGTTGTGAACTTTCAATTATGCGAACGTATGTTCGCAAGTCCAATCACATTAAGTTATTTCACGTGTCTAGCATACATTTTCACGTGCGTGCATTCTCTATAAGTGGTTGTGCTTTTGCATACTTTACTGTGCAGTACTGTATAGAGAACAGTAGAACAGTATCTTTGTTTTAAGCCCAGGATGTCCAGAAGAAAGCATAAAAGCACTGGTGATGTAGCTGGTACTGCTAAGAAGCACCAAGCGATAACGATGGAAACAAAAGTGAAAATAACTGAGAAAGTGGAGCGAGGCGAAAAGATGGTAGACATCACTCATTCTTATAACGTGAATTATTCAACCATTGGCACGATTCTAAAGAACAAGTACAAGATCATGGAACATTTGAAATTTGCTGTGCCAATGATGTTGACAATAATATTGAAGAAGCGTGGAAAAGGGATGGAAATGGAGAAACCTCTCAGTATGTGGATGCAGGATCAGTATCATCGTCGAGTCCTTCCCAGCTTAATGTTGATCCAAGAGAAAGTTAAAAGCCTTTATGAAGACTTGAAGAAGAAACTCGGCGAAGAATCAGAGGGTGCATCTTTTAATGTCAGCCATGACTAGTTTCATCGGTTCAAGGCTAGAGCCAACCTGCACAACATAAAAGTAAGTGGCGAGGCAGTGAGTGCAGATGCATAGCTGCCCAGTAACTTCCTGAAATGCTTTGAGAAATTACAGTAACTGAAGAACTGAAGCAATTCATGATGCAGGAAATGGCAAGGAGATTTTCTTTATTTAGAAGGCACTGTTAGTTTTTGAAGCACAGCACCCAAACGTACAATGGTATATGAAGGTTACAGTAGCCGTTCAGAATGCAATCCAGTGCTACCGTGTCATCTATCATGAGAAGAAAAGAGCTACTCCCCAGACATCACTGGATCATTTTTTCAAAAGGGTTGATAGAACTGAATCCAGCAAGGAACCAGAACCTGTGCCATCAATGTCAGGCATGAGTGAAATTGCAGCTTGTCCTCCGTCTCCTATTGCTGAGGATCCTTCAGCTCTACCGTCTCCCACCTCCTCTCCTTCATCCAGTCATTAATTCTTCTTGCCTGTTCACTTGATGCCAGCCCCTTTATGCCACAAAATTAAGTATAAAGCCAGGCTGAACACCACACCCCCGAGGTCTCTCTTTTTTTTTAATAGATACTGGTAGGTTTAGATAACTAAACATTTGGGCTCCTTTTTTTTTTTCTCTTCCTGCACTTTAAATTCCCATTCTTATATTTTAAATTTATCAATAGAGAACCCATGAAACACTAGGCTCCCACCCTCGACCCAAATAGAAGCAGACCCCAGGCTTACACACTCTTTCTCTCTCTTTCGCTCTACCTGTGACCTCCCTAAGTGGCACAAGGTGTGGTGTGTAATTTCCAGAACTTGTAAGTAATAAACATTTTTTCCTCAAATTTCCAATGACGAAATAAATGGTTATTGCTGAGAGTGTTTGCAATCATACTAAGAACCACAAGGGCCTACAGAATAGGAGGAAATGTTTTCAAACTGTATATCTGACAAGGAATTAATTCCCAACACATATATGGAACTCTTCCTACAACTCAATGGCAAAAAACCAAATATCCTGATCTAAAATTTGACAAAGGACTTGAATGGACATTTCTTCAAAGAAAATATACAATGGCTATCAGGTACAGAAATGGTGCTCAACATCACTAATCATTAGAGAGGTGCAAATCAAAACCACAATGAGATTTCACCTCACACCTGTTAGGATGGCTATTATCAGAAAAGAAAAAAAAATGATAAGAAGTGTTGGCAAGGATGTGTAGAAATTTAAACTCTTGTACACTATTTGTGAAAATGTAAAATTGTTTAGCCACTATGGAAAATAGTATGGAGGTTCCTCAAAAGATTAAAAATAGAACTATCATATGACCTAGCAATTTCTCTTCTTAGAATATATCCAAAGGACTTCAAATTAGAATTTCAAAGAGATGCCTCTTATGTTCATTGCTGCATTACTCATAATAGCCAAGATGTAGAAACGACACAAAAAGTCCATTGACAGATGAATAGATAAAGAAAATGTGATATATACATACAATGGAATACAATTCAGCACTAACAAAAGAAAGATATCCTACTATTTGGACCACATGGGTGAACCTAAAAGACATTATGGTAAGTGAAATAAATTAGTCATAGAAGGAAAAATGCTGCATGATTCCACTTATGTGAGGTATCTGAAATGATCAAACTTATAGAAGCAGAGAATAGAATGGTGATTGACAGGAACTGGGGAAACAGGGCAAGGGGGAGTTGTTGTTCAATTGGTATAACATTACAACTATATGAGATAAATAAGTTCTAGAGATCTCCTGGATAACATAGTGCCTTTAGTTACCATCATGGTTTTGTGCATCTAACTTATTGAGAGGGTAGATCTCATGTTGTGTTCTAACCACACACACACACACACACACACACACACACACACCAAAACAAAAGGACACAAGAACTATTTTGGAGGTTATGTTTATATTAAACATGTGCAATTTTTTTAATATTAAGTATACCTCCAATAAAGCTGAAAAAATATAAGAAGGAAATTAATCATTAAGAAATAATAATAAATAAGATTTACTCTACATTTAGTCTCTTTCAATCTATTTTTTCCAAATTTAATTTTTACATATTTTAATATATTTAATACAGAATACAAAAGTATATACTAAGACTTATATATGCACAATGTTTATACACATGTATATACACTAGTGTGGCTCATCAAAGTTCAATTTCTAAGCAGTCACTCAGCTGAGCGCACTCCCCACAACTTAGAGACCGAGTGTCTCAGTCCTAAAGGGGTTACCTATGTGATGCACTATAGCATCTTCTACAACCCATCTCTTGAGCAACTTAAATGTACTCTCTTTATATAAGTTCTAGAAAGAGCTCCTCCAGGACTTTTTAACATTTTAAGTATGTTTTATTAGAGAAAACTACTGTGCTGCACATTGTCTCAGGTTGGAATTCATTTTCTTCTTTCTTTACTACCCATTTTGCTGGACTAGGTGGCTTACCTGGTGTCATAATCCAGACACTCATCCCTGTGGGTTCTGATCCCCTTAGCATCATGCCCTTCTTACGCCATGGTTGATATGCTTGTCTATTCATAATGGAGATAGAGCAAAGGGGTGCCAAGAGACAGCCTAGTGGATCGCCTGATGTCAAATATGTTCTTCCTTCCCCACTGCATAGCAGCAGCCCTACCTTCTCTTAATAAGAATCAATTTATCTCTGACAAAATGTTAACCCTTTTCTTACCTTCTGGTCTCTTAGAAGGAGGAGACAAGTGACATGGCAGGAGCTGTAGTTTAGTTTATGGGACTTTTTCTGTGAACGTTGTTGGAAGCAGTGCCTCTCTGGAAACTAGGGTATCTAATCCTAATGCTCAGGGTTATCAGGCCAGGAAGCACAAATTCCCAGGTAGGTTCCTGTATAGTAAGTGGTAATTGGAGTGGTAATGGTAAGTGGAACCATTTCTACTTTTGCCCTTAGTTTCCATTCCATACGCAAGTATTCTACCTACAGGTGACACAGAATTATACACTAGTTGTTGACTTAGTGTATATAATGTATTTTTAAAGATGGTGCTCAATCCATGCAGAGTAGCATCTCCAAGTTGGTTCCTCAGTTGTTAACTTCAAAAGACTCCATCACCCTCTCAAGCCAACGACTTCTGAGTAATGCAACATGATAGAACTAGTGGATTCCATTATGCATTCATTGCTATACTTCCTTTGCTGCTATAAAATGAATTCCTTTTACATTTCTATTATAATGTTACATATACTTTGTTGGCAGATCAAACACTCCATAATCTAGCTGAGACCATGTAGGCAGGAAAGACAAACTCATTCCTATGGATATGACTTAACATAGTCAAGATGAATCACTGCCACTCCCACAATGGAAGGGGTATAGTATTATCAACTTATCACCAAGTGGCTGGTTGGTTTCCTTGAAAGATAATTTTATATCAGAGGCTCAGCATTGACCATGCTTTTGATTGGATATCATCAGTGACAGTAATTTTATCTGTATTTGTGGTATAAGAGCTATTATAGTAGGAAAAGCTAAGTCAAAGACTCCAAAACTAACACTCTCCCAGTCAAGATTGTAAAACAAAAACACTACATCATGGCAGTGGGGGTGAAGTGGTAGCAGATATTTGAGCCACCCTTAAAGACATAAAGGATGTAATCAGATCCTGGAGGAGAATACAAATTCACCCACTCCCGCAGCTCCTGTTTAAGATGTGACATTTTTATGACAGCAGATTAACATGGTCTCAGATACATGGTATGCAGTCATTGATCTGGTGAATCCATTCTTTCCATCCCTATCAGGAAAGAGGATTAGAAACATTTCAAATTCATTTGAGACAGAAAGTAGTATATATTAATAGCTCCAGGGATATGTTAACTCTCCTGCCTTCTGTCATAATATAGCCAGAGGATCTTGTACCATCTGACCATTCCGCTGAATATCACACTGGTCCCCTATATTGATGACATCATGTTAAACTAAATGACCACAATGTGCTACAGAAAATAGGAGATAAAACATACGAAGATTCAGGACCTGCCCTTTCAGTGAAGATTTTAGGGATCCAGTTGTCTGTTTCACGTCTAGACATGTCCTCCAAAGGAAAATATATATATATTGCATCTTACACCTTCCACCACTAAAAAGGAAGGATAACATTTGGTAGACCTCTTAAAGTTTTAGAGGTAGCATATTTCACACTTATGAATGCTGTTCTGGTCTATTTACTGGGTGATACAAAAGACTGCTCGTTTTAGATAGGGCTTAGAGTAGGAACATTATCTTCGGTAAATCTAGGCTGTGGAGCAAGCAGCACAAGTACCCAGAAGTCCCTGTGGTTTTAGAATATCAGTGAAAGGAACACCAAATTAATTAGACAAATGACTTGCCGAGTTGGCAAAAGCCAACATCTATGATTGGCTACCCCAGTGTTGGCACAAGGAACACAATAACAGAAGCACTACAATAACAGAAATGGAGGCCATGCATAGGTCGAATAATGTGGGCTCCCACTAACATGGGCCAGTTGAAGCTGACACGGAACCGGTGCCTGAGGACGACAAGGCAGCTGCTGCAGAAGATCTGGATGAAGCCACTTGGCCACCGCCATAGTGAGCAGCAGGGTTTCAGGGAATGGCCAAGAACTGGACAGTCCTGGAGCCTGAGGACCCAAACACTAAAACCTAACCCTCCCCTTACTCCATGCAAAGAGATCAAAAAGAAAAAAATACAGATAAAATTACCAACAGTGATGATATCCAGTCAAAAGCATGGTCAGTGCTGAACTTCCAATATAAAATTATCTTTCAAGGAAACTAACCAGCCATTTGGTGACAAGTTGATTACATTGTACCCCTTCCACTATGGGAACTCATGACTGTACAAGGTCTTGCAGCCACTTCAACAGGGTATCATCTCTTTCCTCTTTTAGCAGGGCCAGCACTTCCTGACTGGGTCAAAAGAGTTATGTTATGGTGCACAGCAGTGTGCGTGTTTTCTTGAAAGTGGAGATCTCTGCATCATCTTCAAGAAAAGAGGTATGCTAGAGTAGAACATAACAGACTGAGAAAATTCTATATACCCAAAAGTTCAGAGGAGCCTGAGGATTCAAGATTTTCTGAAACATTGAGTCAGAGATACTCATCCTATGTCACAGGACCTCACATTTCTCCAGTCAGGGCTCTGGTTGGTATACCAGACTCTTCCAGGTTGAATATTCAACCTCCTCTAGAGCTCAGTTATAATTATGTGTTGGACCTGATGCTCAGTTTTTTCTGCAATACACTTGCAAAAAATAAAAGAACTTTATTGACTACCAAAGTGACCTTCTGGCTTTTGTACATAGAATTTATTTGGTGACTAATCATCTCATACTTCAAATTTCCTTTTATTTCTCTCATATATCAACTACCTTCATTAGCAGCCATCCAATTTCATAATTCTTATTTTCCTTGAGCTTCCGATGTGTCTGAGATATTGCATCTGCTAGTATATTTGCTTTCATCAGTACCCCATCCCAGTTTATCACAAATGAAAGTTTTAACAATTGCACATTTACATGGCACCAGAGGTTAATCATGCTTTATCTTCCATCAGTAATGGAGTCTTCCTGCCAAATGACCAACTGATGATTCAATTCCAATATCCCATTATAGTTCCTGCTTCCTTGAACCACTTCTTACATTGGGCCTCTTAGGTAAGGTTTCCAGGAAACAGATTTAAATAGAGATTTGCTTGTACAATGTTCATTGAAGGCTGCCTTCAAGATAAACACTTAGAGAAGAGTGAAGAGAGCAAGACGGGCTAACAGAGTTGTTAAACTACAATCCAGGGAGCTTTGGAGCTGGGCTGGACCTTAAAAATTGCTTGGAATTGGGAGAGTGTGTTATTTACACTTCGGCTGCATCATCGGATACAGGTTGTCACTGGGAAGAAGGAGCTGTTTTCTGGGTGTTAGATTGGCAGAAATCTTGCAAAGGGCATGTGATTTTTCACAGGGGATCCAATAAGGCCTCATTCTGGATCCTTAGAAATCCAGGAAATCTTGGAAATCCCAAATGATATAGAAGTTGCATGTATCTTCCTTTTGGTGTTTTTGATTTCTCAGGTGTAACAGAAGAGGAAATGTATCATTAGTATTATCATTATTATTATATGCCTATTATTATCATTATTTTAGAAATTTCAAAGGCAAAATATCAAAATCAGTCTCCAATGATATCAGCATTCCTTGTAACATGTTGGCATTTATTTGTTCAACTCACATGAAAACATTAGCCTATTATAGTTTCCCTAAATATACATATCATCATTCTTTTTAGAGAATCATAAAAACCACTTACTGATAACTCAGACACAAATGCAGATTTGAGGTATTCAAAAATATTTCATACTGAGAAATGTTACCAGTTTTTTTGTTGTTTTTTTTTGTTTGTTTGTTTGTTTTGCGGTACGCAGGCCTCTCACTGTCGCGGCCTCTCCCGTTGCGGAGCACAGACTCCAGACGCGCAGGCCCAGCGGCCATGGCCCACGGGCCCAGCCGCTCCGCGGCATGTGGGATCCTCCCGGACCGGGGCACGAACCCGTGTCCCCTGCATCGGCAGGCGGACTCCCAACCACTGCGCCACCAGGGAAGCCCCTACCAGTTTTTAAATGTTCTTTTTTTGTTGCTTTTTTCTATGTATAAGAAAATGAAAGCCTCAATGATTGTCAAGGTGGTAGGCAGAGAAACTGAGTGGGAAACTTCATAATGGAACCCAGATTTCCCATTTCCTGCCTACATGTTCCAATAACTGGATTTCCTTGGTTTCCACTATATCTTTATAAGCATTAAATTCATTTAAAAAATACAAATTACCCCAAGATCTTAAGATAAACACATTCAGTCATTCTGACAATATTTGAAATTAAAGTTATTGGTTGTTAGTTCTGTAAGTCTACTCTTTTATATTGTTTAAATAGAATGATTTTAAATGTGTGTAATGAAGAAAATTAAATGACTCCCATTTATTTTTGGATTGTTAATGAGAATAAATTTTATATAAAATATGATTATTATCCTTATTTCTTTTCGGTTAGATTTTCTGTTCATCTCTATTCATTTTTACTTAAGTTTCAGGTATTATCAAAACTTGTCAACATTCATTGAATATTTACTGTATTTATGGCACTGTTTTATGTACTTGACACAGAATAATTCATTTTCCTAATTCTTCTATAATGTAGATACTATAGTATCCCCATTTTTCAGGTGAAGAACAGGACAGAGAAATTAAAAGACTTGCCTGAGTCGTGCACCTTGAACTAGGAATATTGTTCTTTCATCTGTGCAAAGCACTGACTGATTCTCATCTTGGAGTCTCTGTTCAAATGTCACTTCCTCAAAAAGACATTTCCTGGTCATTCTGTCTATTTTGGGTTCTACAATATATTGATACTTCACAGAAATTATCATAATCAGGAGTTATCATCCACTTATGTGTTTACTAGTCTGTTTTTGATATTTTCAATCAGATTGCAAGCTTCATGAAGGGAGAAACTTTTCCTGTCTGCTGCTGTGTCATGAATGTCCATCACTGAGTAGGGAGTTCATTAGACATTTCACGAATGCATGAATAAACACTCCATTGTAATAGCATGTGAAGTAAGTCTCCATCATACTTCCTCAAGTAAAACAACTTTTCTATTCTTCCAGATAAACTTCAGGATCATTTTGTTCAAGTTTGATTGAAATTGTAGAATTCAATAAATCTTAAATTAATTTAGCATGTATAGATTTCTTTTGCAAAATTCATTTTTTTAATCTAAATAATAATATAGTACGTCTTTAACTCAAGCTTTCAGATGTTGTTTTGTTTTCTTCATAGAGCCTTCTCCTATTTATCAACATGTCCACCGCTTGGGGTTTATTATTGTCATGGTCCAATAGTAATGGTTGTACTAGTAGTAGCCTCTTGGTGGCGGTGTTAAGAGAAGTAGGAGTAGGAACAGAATAGGAACAAGAGTCCTAAGAGTTTGAATTAGTGTAGCAGTGGTAGGAATTGTTGCCATGTGAATGGGATTTTCTCTCAATTCCATACAGAACTTTTGTCAATACAGAAGTGCTTTATGAATTCTAATGTTTTTTTTATCGAATATCTTAGGTTTTCTGAAGATATGAAATCCACAGCTTATTCATATCTGGAGGAGAGTAAAACCACCAGCAAGTTTAGGCAAATAATAGTGATAAAAATTGTAGACAGGTTTGCGATACAGGCAGGAAAGACCCCATGAGATACATCTTGGGGAAAAAAAATGCACAGAATTTGTGTATCTCTCATGTAAAAATAAGCCTAGATTTTCCAATTAGAAACAAAACTTAGACAACAAAAAAGCAAGTGAAATATAATAATGAAGTAAATGAAGATAAATTTTAAAAACACAAGGAAAATAATACCTTTTCTCTTAGGGCTTTATATACTAAATAAATATGTTATAATTAGATTGTCAGTTACTGTATTTTCTCACAAATTTGAGGATGTTTCTGGTGTGCAGAATAATATTTGATCCCAAGTTTATTCACTGGAGCAGAGTCAACTTTTGCAATTGTCAGAGTGATTTCCTAGAGTTGCAATTGTGAAATGCAGATATTGCAAACCTGGAGAAAGTTTCACACTATAGAGAAAACAGATTTTTGGTACAATAAATCCACAAAGATTAAAAAACTAATTTAGGTATTTATAAGGAATATATAGGGAGAGTTGAGAGAACTTTGAACAGCTAGAGAAAGGGCTTCTGGAAAATATTTAGTAAGATCATTCAAATTGTATGCTTAAATGCACACTGAAGTTAGGGAGAATGAAAATTTTATTTAAATGCATAATATCAGTGTAACTGATAATATGTTGTAAAGATAATAAAAATAAAAAAGAATGAATCTGAAAAAGAGCTGAAAGTGTACATAAGCAAGGTCTTTGACATTTAGTTTATAATTTTGTATTTATAAGCTCCATTTTTCAGAATATTATATTTCATTATTTCACACCTACTTCATCTGTATATATTTCCATAATGAAATTCTGCTTAATTTTTTAAAAAGTAATATTTAATCTTTAAAAAACTTCTTATGCAGAAAGGATATATTTAGCTTACACTTTCAGGGTAAAAATGTTATTTCTGCCTTGCGAATTGGTTCATCTGTACCATGTTTCTAGATTCCACATATAGTAGAGAGCAAACATATGGACACCAAGGGGAGAAAGTGTGTGTGTGGGGGGTGGGATGAAATGGGAGATTGGGATTGATATATATACACTAATATGTATAAAATAGATAACTAATAAGAACCTGCTATATTAAAAAAAAGAGTGATTAATTGTACATAAAATAATTTGCCTTTGGTAAAGCAAAAAAAAAATGTTATTATACCTATCTATATATTAGAAATACATCAACAAAATCAACTCTCTTCTCTTTCTCTTAGACATACATACACACACAGAAATAGCAAGCATATAGGTTTCTCATCTTGAAAAGTACAGATTTAAAAGACCAGGTTGGGGGCTTCCCTGGTGGCGCAGTGGTTAAGAATCTGCCTGCCAATGCAAGGGACACGGGTTCAACCCCTGGCCCAGGAAGATCCCACATGCCGGGAGCAACTGAGCCCATGCTCCACAACCACTGAGTCTGAGCTCTAGAGCCCGCAAGTCACAACTACTGAAACCTGCGTGCCTAGAGCCCATGCTCTGCAACAAGAGAAGCCATGACAATGAGAAGCCCGTGAACCACAACGAAGAGTAGCCCCCGCTTGCTGCAACTAGAGAAAGCCCGCACACAGCAACGAAGACCCAACACAGCCAAAAGTTTAAAACTAAATAAATTTATAAAAATAAATAGATAAAAGACCAGGTTGTTTCACATCAGATTAATATTTAGAGATTATACAGGTGATTGTTTTCTAAAAGACAAATTCTACATTTTGGATAGTTTCAGCAAAAGTGATTGTGTTTTTTAAAATCTGTCCACAGAATGTCCTTAGGTGTTATAATACTAAATATTGTAGCATATGGAAAAAAGACAATTTGTGCTGCATTTCCTGGAAATGAAAATGACTTTTCCACTGGAATAGCAAGGTACTGTCATTCCAAATTTTTGACAAGCTTCTTCAGAAACTTTATAATAGAACAGAATCCATGGTACTCAGGAGACCTTTCTGCTGAACTGGACTCCAATATCCACATTATGTTTTCCATGTATTCATATTAGCATTCAAATGTATAGCTCAGAATATATCTAAAATAATTTACTTAATATGTATATGTAATCTGTATATCTATATCCATGTTTACATCGCCCTACTAGAATAAATGCTCCCTAATTGCAAGAACTGCACAGAAGCCAAACAATACAAAATTACTAAGTGCTATGCACCATGGAAGTGATTATTAACTCTCCATAGATAAAATAATAATTCCTCAGAATTATAAAGCTAACTTAAGATTTTCAGATGACTGTTACTTAAGAATTAGCTGTGATTAGCTTGTCACTCTGAAAATGGGGTAAGAGGAACACCCTCTGTGTAACTCAGCTATAATATTTCAGGTGAACTATTTTCCCTAGAAAGGGAACTGGAGGATTCCAAAGAAACAAGAGCAAAATTTGGTCAGGATAATGTAACATGATGAACAAACTTGATTTTAGCAAAATACGTCTTTTCAACAGATAGGAATCTGAATAAAGGTTTTGTTTTATTCTATATTTACTCAAACAAATGAAGATATTTTAAATGCCAATTTAAAATGAAAACATTTATCATCTCCATAAACTCCAATAATGTGCTCCAATAACCTGAGGATCTTAGGTTTTTTTCACTAAAACCACTAATGTTCGATTTATTTGGAAACAACAATTTCTTTTTTCCTTGTGACGAAACTCATGCCACAAAATAACTCACTTTTCTCTTTTGTAGGACATTCAAGAGCCCTTATTACTTTATAGTCAAGGAAAATAATTTGACTGCTCATGATTTTTCTTTTACACTTTGCACTGCATTAAATTTTACCCAATTTTGATAGTATTTTTATTTAGTTGCCCCGCATCTATCCTAAAACTCAAAATAACAAGTTTACTGATTATAAAATCAATACTTATTTATCATAGAAAAAACACACAATAAAATAAAAATCACCTATAATTTTACACTCTATATACGATTAACTTTTTAGTGTATTCCTTAGAATTCTGTTTCTACTCGTGTGTATATTTCAAGCTATAACTTATTTTTAGATAAATTTTGAAACATGTTGTACATACTGTTCTAAGCTATTTTTTAACTTATCAAAATAATGTTTTCTCAAGACATGGCATATTTTTCTTCAATAACATTTTAATTACTGCATATTATTCCATTGTTCCAGTGTGTCAGGATTTATTTAATCCATATTTTATTGAGTAATGATTATTTCTTTTTTCAATTTTATAAAATATCGTCAAAATGCACTTTTAAAACGGTAAGTCATAGATCAAAGGGCAAGAGCATTTAATAATCTTTTGTTATATTATTACCAAAATGTCCTCCAGATGTGAAAAATAGGGAAACTACCACCAATTGTGTAAGAGAGAGCCCAGTTCATTATATAGCAAAAGTGGCTATGGCCTATGGCCAGGCTTCTGTTAAGATTCTTTACCATATCGGTGGCAAAAAAAAGTAACTCATTATTGTTTTCATTTAAAAATCTTCTGTTAGAAGTAAATTTGATAAACACTGGCGTTGACATATTTATCATCTATATTTTGAATTTGGAAATTTTTCCCACTTGCATCTATCGCCCAGTTTCTCTGAGACATTGGATCTTTCTCTTCATTTATAAGCAGTTTTTATAAATTAAAATTTATGAAACTTTATAACGGTAAATTTATACTTGTAACAGGAATTATTCCAGGAGCTTGAGATACATCAGTGAGCAAAAAAAGCAAAATTTTCTAGTCCTTGGGGAATTTCCATTTTAATTTATAACATAGTAGAATATTTGTTAGTGTTTAACTCTTAATAATGTTGATAGCCTGTACAGTAGCATTCTAATTTTCTACCTATAGGTAATAATATAAGCAAATATATATATATATATATATATATATATATATATATATATAAACAGATCATCCTAAACAGAATTCATCAGGATTCATAAACCAGGTGAATATTCTATAAACACAGACAAGAAAGTAATTGGTTAAATGATAAGTTTTCAGTCTGTATGTGAAAAAAATATTAACAGAAACCCATTTCTAATCTAATCTACTCAGTAAATGCAAATTTCTAAAGGATTAAGTGGTCTATAGATCCATAAATCAATGTTGGTGATCAATTGTTCTTCATTTTCACCAACTATAAGATAAAACAAGAGATTTTAATTTAGAGGAAATTTTACATAAGAGTTTTGAAGCATTAGAATACATCAAAAATTATGAAAGATTTGCTAGAGATCATTAAGCACTAGTTTAACAAATGTATCTCTAAAAATATTTGGACGTAGTATGGAAAGAATGCAAATTAATGGACCACAGTCTCTTTCAATGTACTTAAGTTATAATTCTGGTTATTTTTAACATTTACTTTCTTTTAATTTTTGCCATTATCTCAAATTAGTAGTTGCTGATTATTATAAACTCTCCATAACTTTCTACCCCCCATTAAACTAACTATATTTATGATCTAATAAGGAAAGTACTGGTTGATAAGTTTACAGGTTTGTTGATAAAATTACATATCCTTTCTTAAGGAAAAAAACAATAAAGATCAAGTTTACCTTTGAAAGGCAAGGCCCCCTGGACATAATTTAGATCAAAGAAGATTAGGCATAGAGTTAATTTGGTCTCCTTAATAAATCCACAGAAATGAGGTAGGAGGTCTTCCACAGATGTCTGTTGGGTACAGAATTGGGGCTGGGATTGACACCTGAAACAGGAAACTGTGGAGGCCTCAGCAACATGATGGCAGGCAGAGACTAGTTCCAGAACTTTAAAACAACAAGAATATCTTTTATTCACCTTTCATTTGCAAAACCCAGTATTCCTTAGGAAATTGCTGATCATAACAAACAAGCAGATAGTATCAAGTGTGGAAAAATAAGCTAGATGGGGTGAAAGTCACAGGACTGAGAATACAAGAAACTTCAGAAAAGAGGTTAAGACTGGACTGACTAGATTAAGGAAGTGTCCCACCCACACTCCACCCCATCCATTCCAAAGATATTGGAGAATTGGTTTTACCTTTCCATTGTACTTGCAAGGAAAATTGTAGTACTTGTCTTTGTTTTTGAATATTTAAATATAAGATCACTACTGCAAGACTTGAGAACTTTGGGTTATCAAATCATCTTGATTATGTTAAGCTTCAAACATAATAAAACAAGATCACTATGTATCTCCAAAGTTCTATAATCTAAAAAAAAAAACAAAATAAACTATTTCATAACAACTTTTATTAACTACTTTGTGACAGAACATACTAGTTGCAACTTAAATGAGGAGCTAACAATGTGAGTGCATGTGAAAGAATACTGACTCTGGATAAACTGTATCAAACACCCTTTAAATTACTACCAGTGATTTGAAAACACATAGACAACTATATATTAAATAAATAATAAATTTTAGGTAAAAAATTTTAAATTTTATTAGAAAATTAATACTTGGAATGATTAAATCTCATCTAATCCTTCAGGGACAAAGCAGAATGAAACTATGTTTATAAGACATTCAAAGAACTCATTCAAAGTCAAGTCTTCCCCTGTAGATTCAGGCTAAGAGAGGTACAGTTTCTTGAATAAGACGAGCAAATCTGAGGAATTTTAATCATATTTTCCAGAAAAGTACTAGTCATTTACATGAGTATATTTTTAAAGATTTACTATATTCTAATGGTGTAACTTGAGGTCATCTTTTTCCTTTAGGTCAGAATACATCTCCAGGTTAATAACTGATGTCAGTACTTCCTAACTACATTTAAGGAAAATCTGAAGTTAACCTGTGTACTGTGACATCATGGACTTCTCCCATCCCTTTTGCTAATATTTGTTTGAGAAATGGAAAACAAGCTTTAAACGGTGCTGGAGACTGGTAGGAGAGACATGATATGTACTCATGCATGTACAATTCATTTCTAGCTGGATCCACCAATATCATCATTATCTTTTAATGGAATTAAGGAATAAAGGTGCTCTCTCTCTCATATTTGCTTTGGCAAGTTTGATTTATAGACATGAGTAAAATATGATTTAACTAAAAGTAACTATATTTCCTTAAAGGTTTTTTTCTTATACAGTCACTAGGAAATTACAATTTAATTAAAAGGAATTTATTTTTCTTGTGTGTGTGTGTGTATGTGTGTATCTGAAATAATTTTATACTTGCTTTGCTAGATTCTATGAAAGGGAAGAATTTTTCCCATTCTAGAAAGTTCACTAACATGGTTTAAAGAGATTTAGATTCTAAACCAACTTCACAAATGTATGTTATTATCTAATTGAATTCAGGTAACACCATTAACTAATCTATACTCAGTTCCTCATTTATAATAATAAGTTCATTGAATTTTTAAAATCTTCAATATTCTTTTTAAATCTGATGTTCTGTGAAACAATATGCAGTGAAGAGCATTTTACAATATCAGTCTCTTTCAACACCAAAATTAATTTCATTGGTATGTGGATTTTCTTGTTGAAATTTTATGTTCTGTGAAATTGTATTTTCTTTTATGTTTTCAGTAGCAACCAGAGCAGTGATGGTCAAATGCTACATTCTTTAAAATGTTTATTTAAAAAAATTATAGGTACTTTAAGAAAATGTGTTGTTTATTTATGCATTCAACAAACTTTGACTGCGGGTTTCCCATACACATTGAGTTACATCCTAGAAATAAAAAGAGTGGGAAAACAAATGTTTGTCATTAACGAGTTCACAGTTTCTTGATTTCCTGCTTGGCAAATTAATTTTATTATTTTCAGAAAATGCTTGACAGAAATGATCATTGGGGCTTCCCTGGTGGCGCAGTGGTTGAGAGTCTGCCTGCCGATGCAGGGGACACGGGTTCGTGCCCCGGTCCGGGAAGATCCCACATGCTGCGGAGCGGCTGGGCCCGTGAGCCATGGCCGCTGAGCCTGTGCTTTGCAACAGGAGAGGCCACAACAGTGAGAGGCCCGCGTACTGCCAAAAAAAAAAAAAAAAAGTGGTCATTGAAGAAAATATTATAAAATTATACATTTCAATGGAAAAAGTATTCAATCTGAAAATTTAATCTGTCCTTATGAATGCGTAAGACCTAAAATTAACAATGTAGAAGTTGTTACCAAAAACTACAGAATCTAAGCAGGTAAAGGGTTATGGAAAATTCCACCCAGGATGAAGTGAATCTAGAAATCCTGTTCTATTGTTTCAAAGATCAGTTATTATGGGACAACCTAAATATGGGGGAAAAATTTTGATTGTGAAACAAAACTGACTCCTTTCTTTGTGACTAATACTCTATCTATGGAAAATATGCATTTCAAAGCACCATGAAGAGCTGAAATTATGAAAGAGGAATTCAAAGGTTTGAAAGCTCATCTGGTCTGAGGTGAGGAAGAGTGTGGGGTTTGAAACACCAACGTAAATTACTCTAGGTATGAACTCTGGGAAATCAAGGGCCTTACCCTAGAATGACCCTTTTCAAGTTCAGGACTTGCTGAATATTACTATTTATGATTGTTAAATTTACATTTTATACTCTTTATTTTTCAATCAAAAGTCCTTTTGTTCTATACTAAGTCCTTTTGGGATGAAAATATTTAGTTTGAAATGACTTCATTATTTTCCAAAAAGTGAATTCATTACAGTTTCCTATTAACAAAACTCTTGATCTTATTTAGTATTAGTATAAACATATTTACAGACACATGATACATATTTTAATAATAAAAGCAGCCATATGTAATGAAGAGTATTTTAAACTAGAACAATCTTTCTGAACAACAAAATGAATTTTTTTGGTACGTTGGTATTTTGTTAAAATTCTAAAATATGTACTTAATCACTTGTTTTCCACCTAAGTATTCAAAATGTGATAAATATATGACCACAGAGAATTTTATTTTGAATGCTTAGCCTTGAGTCAGACATATTTTCAATTAGTGCTCCAGGAGTCAAATCTCCTGTCTAATTTAAGTCAGTGTTATTAAAACTATCATCTCTTGTCAGAAAAAAATTAAAGTTAGCACATCTGCAAGGGAATACAGCTTGCCAAGTCCCACTGTCTGCAGGCAGACCGCCCAAACAAACAAAAAGTAAATAAATAAAATAATTAATGTCACTTTTAGCCATTTGTGCTGAAGCACAGTATTACTCTTTGCTTGAATGGTGCTAGTGGAAGGAGTTCAAAAACAGGAAATGAAAGGGGAAAAAAGAGGCTCTTTCATGAATTACTAAACCTCTAGACACCAAACTGCCTTTACCTTTGAATTCTCTGCTTGTAAAAATTCTAATTTACCTTTACTCTGGAAAAATAAAAAATATATATAAATTAATAGTCTGATATAACTTAAAATATGTCAGTTTCATCTTTTTGATAATCTTGCCCTGTCAAAGTTTGCCTGACCAGAGAATCTAAAGAAAATAGCTCCTTATTAATAGTCCCTCTCTAAAAAGTGCCATTTCTCAAAGAGATGAAAAATAGTCTAATTTCATGTATGGATAAAAAATTTTTACACTTATTATTATTAATTATTTTTTGCAGTACGCGGGCCTCTCACTGTTGTAGCCTCTCCCATTGCGGAGCACAGGCTCTGGACGCTCAGGCTCAGCAGCCATGACTCACGGGCCCAGTGGCTCTGCGGAATGTGGGATCTTCTCGGACCAGGTCACGAACCCGTGTCCCCTGCATCGGCAGGCAGACTCAACCACTATGCCACCAGGGAAGCCCTTTACACTTACTTTTTAAGAGCTCCAGGACAAAAAAAAAAGTAGAGCTGATAGTAGGAAACTACATTTTGTGTTTGTAATTTCCATGAAATTTCTTAAATTATTCTTTTTAATTTCAAGGTCCTTAAATGGAAGAAAAAATGCATTTTTAGTGCATGACCTGTTTTTAATTTTTTCCACCCTACTTCAGTTGACTGCAAGCATGCAAAGAAACCAAAAAACTATTTCACACTGAATGTACTGAAGGAAGGGAATGGTGCTAATGGTTAGAGAGTGGGACTTGTAGCTCAATTTTTTGAGTTCTATTTCTGGCTTAATCCCTGGCAAGCCCTCTGGTTTTGTGATAGTTGCTTATAGGGTCATATAGGAGTTTGCTTATCTATCAAAGAACTGGGTGTTGTGAGTGCTCTGCCCTCCTAAGAAGTAATATTAAATAGAGACTTGCATTCAATTCCCTACACAATGTGAACTAAGCTTGTATTTTACACTTTTCACCTGACCCCACCTCTTGTGATATAATCCTTAAAATGTTTTATTTCAGGTTTGTCCTAATAATGTTCTCTCATATCTACCATGCCTAATATCTACCAGATATTGAAATTGTACCCTTCCTCAATATCCAGCCTGTATCTCATTGTTTCCTAATTACTAAATTTCATTTGGTTGTGAGAAATAGGAATCTCCTCTGGTTAGGTTAGGCCACAAAGGAAATTATTTGAAAGTGTTCATTATTATCTCTCTGAAGCCAAGGAGAAATTGATCAGCCAAGCATTAGGGGACATGGGAATTAGAGTAAATTCTGGTACTTAGCTAAACAAATTCATGAGTTCTTCCACTGAGATACTGTCAATAGTATGGTTCTGCTTCCATGATTCCACATGTTCTTTCCTCTCAATTCTGTATTCCAAATGCCCAGAAAAAGACTGTGATTGGCACGGTAGTATGGAAAACCCCATTTCTAAATCAGTCCTTTGTGACCTGGGCTCAAGATTATTTTATTTAGCAGAAAGAGTTTCACAGTGGCCATGTATGTATGAGAGCAAAGACAGTTCCCAGAAGTGATTCTTGGCCAGATAAAACTATAAGTCTCCAGTATATTCACAATTCATCCATTATTCAACATAACTATTGACTTCTTATCATGGATGAGATACTGTGAGATAGGCTTACAACACAAATGTAAATATAATGGCTTCTGTGCCTTCAAAGAATGTCTGGTCTATGTGGGAGGAAGACAAATAACAACACATTGTACAACTATTACAAGATAGGTGTGAAAAGAAATTAAATGTAGTGAAAAAGTATAAAGAGGGGAACAATTAATTCCTCTTGAAAAGAGCATGGAAGTTACATCAGATAGAATTGCCTCAGATTACAAGTAAAAGAAAACCAAACTACAACCCCTTAAAGAAAGGTGGGTTTTATTTGTTTGTTTGTTTTGTTTTTAATCACATAGTAAGAATTCTGAAGGTATATGGCTATTGACATTAGGTCAACAGTTCAGTGAATGAGGTCAAGATCTTTCCCTCATGTCCACAATTAAGTGCTGGAACTCAGCCTGGAAGTCAGCAAGTTCTGTTCTATCAAGAAAAAAAAGCTTTCCCCAAACACCCCAAGCTGACACGTGTTTACTTCTCATGGTCAACAGATCAACCATAAGTATAAAGAAGGCTTTAAAAAAGTAAGCATTTGTCTTTCCTGAGACTTTTAGAGACCTTGCCACTGATACCCCCATACACTAAGGGACCATAAAGACTGTTTCTTAGAAAGTGTTGCAGGCAGTCTGCACTTCCTATTCCTGTATTCCCTCCTCATTTTCCAGTCAGTACTCAAGGTCACCTATGAACATAAAACATGTCCTTGCATGACCTCCAAGAGCTCCTCCCCTTCACCGTCTTCACACTGTGCTCTCATGAACCCTATTGCCATGATAAAGGAGCCCTCCTTCATTCTCAAGCTCTCCACAGAATATATATTTCTCTTTGCCTGACTGAAATTGTCTCAGACCTTTCCACACGCTTTAGAGCCAGGAGGTAATGTTCATTTTCTCTTTGTTTCTCAACCACTGCTTGGAAATTATTATTTCTCCATCATTGTATAAAAACTCATGCACATTTGAGGTATTTGACGTTTTATTTATTTGATCTTCTGCCCTTCCTTGTTGTTTTGCTGTTATGTACCCCGATTATCAAAGATTTTGCCATTACTTTAGGTCTTTTCTTCTCCACTTTAACCTCTGCCATTGTCCTGGAAGGATTATAAAATCCAAGTGGATAACCAATCTAACACATTGCTCTTCCCCCGGGTGGGTGGCCAGTTAGGCCCTGCTAAAACCCCAACAGGTTAGGTTCTGGTAATACAGTTTCTCCTGGGGGCAGACCTTATTAAGAAAAACATGTGTGTTTCAGCATGGCTCCTTTTCCCCTCCCCCTCCCAGAAACATGAGTAGATTTCTTTCTGACATTCACGGTGAGAACCTGGTAGAACGCCTGGAGCTAAAAATCACAAAGTGTGGGTTTTACGACTGGATCCCCCTGGAGTTTTTGTCTCTCAGAATTTGCCACACTGAGCCTCCAGCAATTCATCAATTACAGTTTAGGTTTTCCTATCCTGGTATTGGTTCCTGCTGGGGTTTCTACACGTTGGTTTCTGCTCAAGTTGTGATTCTCTGTGTCCGCCTGTCTCTCCAGTTTGGGACTTAGCAGTTTGCCCTGCGATCTTGCTTCTCTGGTGAATGTAAGAAGAGTTATTGACTTTTAGGTTTTTCAAACTTCTTACTTGTTGTTAGGATGGACTTCCAAGCCCCTTACATATGGAAACTGGAAGTCTGTAACTTTAATTTTTGGTGGTCTTTCTCATGCTAGAAATCTATCTTCACAGCCTAAGTTCTAGTATTTTTTTGAAGTGTTCTCTTTTTATTTAATTAATTAATTTACTTTTTCTTGGTACGTGGGCCTCTTACCGTTGTGGCCTCTCCCATTGCGGAGCACAGGCTCCGGACGCGCAGGCTCAGCGGCCATGGCTCACGGGCCTAGACGCTCTGCAGCATGAGGGATCTTCCCGGACCGGGGCTCAAACTCGTGTCCCCTGCATCGGCAGGCAGACTCTCAACCACTGCGCCACCAGGGAAGCCCTCTTTTTATTTTTTTCTTACACTGAGTACTTGGAAGTTCTGGGTATAATTTTTCAAAAGTTAAAAATGGCCTAAAGTGTTTATATTTAACAAAATACTCCTAGGTATCCTTTCAAATGTTCTGTAAATTTCATTCAAATACCTACTAAGGGCTAGGACTTAGGCACGGGTGATATAGTTATAAAGAAAACTGACACAAGCCCCTTCCTATCTGGAGTTTTCTTTCTAGAAGAGGGAACAGAAATGAACAAGGTAAATAAGATATGTATTATATTAAATAATGAAACAACTACAGAGGAAAAATAAATCTGGAAAGACAGTTATGAAATGGGGTATGTTTATGAAATTTCAGATGGCATGGTAAGGGAAAGCCTCATTGAGAAAGTATATTTAAAACAAGGAGGAAGTGAGGGAGCATGCAAATAATGTGAGTCCAGTAAGTGCAAAGTCCTTGAGGCAAGAATGTGTATCACAGGTTAGAGAAACAGCAAGGCAATCAACCATGTGGCTGGTGTGGAGAGAACCATGAGATCTCGAGGGCTATAACAAGTACTTTGATTTTTAATCTGGGCAAGATGGAATGCCACGGAGAATTTTGATCAGGGCAGTGACATCATTATGTTTTAACAAAATCACTCTGGCTACTTTGTTGGGAATAGAATGCCAGGACGGTAGGGATAGAAATAGGGAAGACGATGTGGAGGCTATAGTAAATATCTAGGTGAAAGATTATGGAAGCTTGGACTACATTGATAGCAATGAAATGGGAGAAGTGGACAAATTGCAGAAACGTTTTGAAGACAGGTTTCTTAAGACCAAAGATTCTAAACTTCTTATAATATGATGCTAGGGGGCATTACTTTAATACATTAATGTAGTTAATTTTAGTATGATTTAAAATAGTTTATTTGAAACCCCATTTTACATAGATACTAAAACAATAATATACTATTTTCTTTTGATAATTGTCATGCTTAAGTTTAACAGATTCACTGATTTTTTACATTAGGAATAAACACCAATTTATTTTTTAAACAAATGAGCTCCCACTCTTCACGTGGAGACAATACTTACAGAAATTTTTCATGTGTTTTTGTGTTTTTACAAAACAGGAAAAGAAAATCACACTAAATCTTCAGTTGTATTAATTCATGTTGTTTTCCTCCAAATTTGCACAATCAATAAATGTATAACCTAAGTTAGTATTCTAAATAATTCTCCCACTTATTAAGTTTCTTGTGTATGTTAGTAATTGCTGGAGTAAAGCTAAAATAGGGAATGTGAATAATCTTACAATCATCTTAATTTTCTCGTTGGCACAATGCCAACAAAAGCATTTAGAATTTTGCAACTTTTACATTTAGCAAATGATACTGGTAGATTTAAAAGCGGTGGAACTTTCTGTAATTCTTTAAAATTAAAATATAGCATATGTACAATACAAACCAAAAAAAATACAGCTCCAAAAATTTTTACAAAATGAGCTAATCCATGAAACCAGAACTCAGATAAAAAAATTGTAACATTAGGAAAACTGATTGTTCCTTTGTGAGAATGCCCTCTGGTGACCCTTCTGATCATTACCCTCCCTCAAGACTAAATCACTTTCACCTATTTTTTAACTTTATAGAAATGGTATCATACAGTATATATTAATTTGTATATACTTCTTTCACTCAACAATGTATTTGTGAGTCACCATTGTTATTGCATATAATTGTAGTTTGTTTATTCTCATTGTTGTATATATATATATATATATATATATATATATATACACACAGACACAGACACACACAATACACACATGTATATATCTATAATACTGAGTATTTTCTATGTACCTGTTCTGTAACCCAAAGAAATAGCCATAGGTGAAAATGCCCACTTATACTGATGAACAAAGTACAGGGAAACCAAATTATTACCTTTTCCACTCTGGCTTCCTTTCAAAAAGAGTTCCATATTGAGGTTTTTTTTTTTTTTTTTTTTGCCGTACGCGGGCCTCTCTCACTGTTGTGGCCTCTCCCGTTGCGGAGCACAGGCTCCGGATGCACAGGCTCAGCGGCCACGGCTCACAGGCCCAGCCACTCTGCGGCATGTGGGATCTTCCCAGACCGGGGTACGAACCCGTGTCCCCTGCATCAGCAGGCAGACTCCCAACCACTGCGCCACCAGGGAAGCCCCATATTGAGGTATTTTTCATAACTCGTTCCTTAGTAAAAGATAGAGCAAAACTTCAGGACTTTCCTTTTCTGATAGGAGTTAAAACCAGTCATCCCCAGAACCTTTTAGGAAATCCAGAGTGCTTAACCCAGCAAGAAGACAACTCATTTTCTTCTGAAGAATCATCTGGCATCAATCAATTAAATAGGCATCCTTTGGTAGAAGGCAACCTGCCTAAGGGCAAAATATTCTTAAGTAAGATTGTCATCATTCCTGGAAAACTTTGTTTGGAACATGCATTTGGGATGACCCCACACATCTCACAAATTATATTATGAAATCTAATGGCCTTTTAAAGCAGGTCAGTATTTTAAGAAGCATTATGGTGATTTTATAGAAAATAAAATCCTTAAAAAGAAATATTGGCTTCTAACATATTTGGATTCAGGGTCAGCAGTGGAAGACTTTGTTAGGAGGTAGCTGGAATTGTTTTGAGCCAACCTCAAGATGACTTTAACATTGATCCAGAGACATTTACAAAATGAGCCTACTTAATCGTGGAAAAAGAAAAACTGACAGTAACTCATCTGAATCCTTCCCAAATTGAAAGGTAACTCATCTGAATCCTTCCCAAATTGAAAAACACATTTGCTGATACTGATACCTCTGGCTTAGCCATGTTTGCAAGGTGACAATAGAGAATAATAAAAGAGGTAATGCTAAGTTCATTCTCAAGATCCCCAATATTCTAAAAAGGAGCAAGAGACAGAATAAAGATAACTGCAACTCAAGTCATGAAATGCTGCTTTGATAGAATTAAAATAAAACTCTATTTTTTAGTACTAACTTGTTTTCAAAATCTCATAGAACATCCTATTAGGGCATAACAGGACCCTAAATTTGGGAAGAATTGGCCTCAAAACAGTATTGATTTTTGTAATTCATGAACCTGAAATATCTTTATTTAGATTTCCTTTGATGTTTTTCATGACAGTTTTGTAGTTTTCAGTACACAGTTTATTTTTGTAGAAAAGTACTTTTGCGGGGAAGGAGGAGATGCTATAGTAAGTGGTATTGCTTATTTTAATTTCAAAGTAAAATTTTTTATTGCTGGTATATCGAAAACAATTGCCATTTGTATATTAAGCTTGTATCCTGCAATCTTGAATGCCTTTTCGCTACTAATTCCAGGATTATATTTGTAGATATTCTACAAAAGCAATTATCTCATCTGCATATATACAGCAATTTTCTTTCTTTCTTTACAAGCTGCATATTTTTTCTTTGTCTTCTTTTATTTCTTATTTTTTTGTTTTTATTTCTTTGTCACACCAGCTAGAATGACCAATATGATGTTGAATAGGATTCGTAAGATCAGATATGTTACTTTGTGCTTGATCTTAGAGGAAAAAGTGTTTAGTCCTAACCAATAAGTATCATGTTAGCTGTAGGTTTTTCAAATATACCCTTTATTAGGGAAAGCAAGCTCCCTTCAGTTCCTAGTTTTTTGAGAGTTTTGTTTTTTATGAATGTGTGTTGAATATTAACTACTAGTTATTATTAACTTTGTTAGTATAATAAATTATACTGATTGATGTGAAAATATTAGATCAGTCTTTCATTCCTGAAATGACCCTACTGGTCATGAGTTATTATCCTTTTTATTTATTGCTGGATTAAATTGATAATATTTTGTTCAGGATATTTTCCTCCATGTTCCTGAGGGATATTGGTCTGTAGTTTTCTTTTATTCTTATGTCTTTATCTGATTTTGGTATTATGATAATATTAACATAAAATTAGTCAGGAAGTGTCCCATAGCTTCTATTTTCTGGAAGATATTGTGGAGAATTAGTATTATTTTTCTTTTAAATATTTGGTTGAATTTGCCAGTAAAACCAACTGAGTCTAGTGCTTTTCTTTTTATTTTCTTTTTTTAAAAAAAGATTTAATATTATTGACTCGATTTTTAAAATAGACATAAGGCTGTTCAGCATATCTATTTCTCCTTAAGTGAATATTTAGTCTTATAAAAAATTAGGCTATTTTGTCTAAGTTATCAAATTTGTGGGCATTGAATTTTTTGAAGTATTCTTCTATCATCTTTTAATATCATGGGATCAGTAAGGATGACCCATTTTAATTTTTGATATTGGTAATTTATGTATTTTTCTCTTGGTTAGTCTAGCTATAAATTTATCAATTTCATTAATTTTTTCAAAAAATTGACTTTTGGAGAGACATTCAAGACGGCAGAGGAGTAATACGTGGAGATCACCTTCCTCCCCACAAATACATAAGAAACACATCTACATGTGGAACAACTCCTACAGAACACCTACTGAATGCTGGCAGAAGATCTCAGACTTCCCAAAAGTCAAGAAATTCCCCACGTACCTGGGTAGGGCAAAAAAATCCAAGAAAAAACATAGACAAAAGAACAGGGATGGGACCTGTACCTCTGGGAGGGAGCTGTGAAGGAGGAAAAGTTTCCACACAATAGGAAGCCCCTTCACTGGCAGAGACGGGGGGGTGGTGGTGGGGAAGCTTTGGAGCCATGGAGGAGAGCACAGCAACAGGGGTGCTGAGGGCAAAGCGGAGAGATTCCTGACAGAGGATTGGTGCTGACCAGCACTCATCAGCCCTAGAGGCTTATCTGCTCACCTGCCAGCGCGGATGGAGGTCGGGAGCTGAGGATCTGGCAATGGAGGTCAGATCCCAGGGGGAGGACTGGGGTTGGCTGCATGAACACAGCCTGAAGGGGGCTAGTGTGCCACAGCTGGCCAGGAGGGAGTCCAGGAAAATGTCAGGACATGCAGAAGAATCAAGAGACCATTGTTTCGGGGTGAGCGAGTAGAGGGGATTCAAAGCATCACCTAAATGACCTCCAGAGAAGGGCATGAGCCGTGGCTATCAGTGCGGACACCAGAGACAAGCATGAAACACTAAGGTTGCTGCTGCAGCCACCAAGAAGCCTGTGTGCAAGCACAGGTCACTATCCACAGCTCCCCTCCTGAGACCCTGTGCAGCCCGCCACTGCCAGGGTCTCATGATCCAGGGACACCTTCCCCAGGAGAACACACGACGCGTCTCAGGCTGTTGCAATGTTATGCTAGTCTCTGCTGCCGCAGGCTTGCCCCACATTCCGTACCCCTCCCTCCCCCCAGCCTGAGTTAGCCAGAGCCCCCAAATCAGCTGCTCCTTTAACCCCGTCCTGTCTGAGCAAAGAACAGACGCCCTCAGGCGACCTACACGCAGGTGGGGCCAAATCCAAAGCTGAACCCCAGGAGCTGTGCGAACAAAGAAGAGAAAGTGAAATCTCTCCCAGCAGCCTCAGGAGAAGCAGATTAAATATCCACAATCAACTTGATGTACCCTGCATCTCTGGAATACCTGAATAGACAACGAATCATCCCAAAATTGAAGCGGTGGATTTTGGGAGCAACTGTAGACTTGGGGTTTGCCTTCCGCATCTAATTTGTTTTTGATTTATGTTTATATTAGTTTAGTATTTAGAGTTTTTTTACCATTGGCACATTTGTTTATTGACTTGGCTGCTCTCTTCCTTTTTTTAAATACATTTATATATATATATATATATTTTTTTTTTTCCATCTTCTCTTTCTGTGAGTGTGTATGTGTATGCTTCTTTGTGTATTTTGCCTGTATAGCTTTGCTTTTACCATTTGTCCTAAAGACTGTGTGTCTTTTTTTTTTTTCTATAGTTTTTAGTGCTTGCTATCATTAGTGGATTTGTTTTTTGGTTTGATTGATCTCTTCTTTCTTTCTTTCCTTCTTTCTTTTTTAAAATTAATTTTTAATTTGTTTATTTTAATAATTTTTAAAATTTTAATAACTTATTTTCTTTCTTTCTCTCTTTCTTCTCTCTCTCTTTATCTCTCTCTCTCTTTCTTTCTTTTTTCCCTTCTTTCTTTCTTTATTTTTTCCTCCCTTTTCTTCTGAGCCATGTGGCTGACAGGGTCTTGGTGCTCCAGCTGCATGTCAGGCCTGTGCCTCTGAGGTGGGAAGGCTGAGTTCAGGACATTGGTCCACCAGAGACCTCCTGGCTCCACGTAATGTCAAACAGCAAAAGCTCTCCCATAGATCTCCATCTCAACACTAAGACCCAGCTCCACTCAACGAACACCAAACTCCAGTGCTGGATACCCTATGCCAAACAACTAGCAAGACAGGAACACAAGCCTACCCATTAGCAGAGAGGCTGCCTAAAATCATAATAAGGTCAGAGACACCCCCAAAACACACCTCTGGATGCAGTCCTGTCCACCAGAAAGACAAGATACAGCCTCATCCACCAGAACATGGGCACCAGTCCCCTCCACCAGGAGGCCTACACAACCAACTGAAGCAACCCCACCCACTGGGGGCAGACACCAAAAACAACGGGAATGGCTGACCTGCAACCTGTGAAAAGGAGACCCCAAACACAGTAAGTTAAGCAAAAGGAGAAGACAGAAAAAACGGAGCAGATGAAGGAACAAGGTAAAAAAACCATCAGACCAAACAAATGAACAGTAAATAGGCAGTCTACCTGAAAAAGAATTCAGAGTAATGATAGTAAAGATGATCCAAAATCTTGGAAATAGAATGGAGAAATTACAAGAACCATTTAACAAGGACCTAGAAGAACCAAAGAGCAAACAAACAATGATGAATAACACAATACATGAAATTAAAAATCCTGTAGAAGGGATCAATAGCAGAATAACTGAGGCAGAAGGATGAATAAATGACCTTGAAGATAGAATAGTGGAAATAAATACCACAGAGCAGAATAAAGAAAAAAGAATGAAAAGAATTGAGGAGTCTCAGAGACTTCTGGGACAACATTAAATGCACCAACATTCGAATTATAGGGGTCCCAGAAGAAGAATAGAAAAAGAAGGGTCTGAGAAAATATTTGAACAGATTATAGTTGAAAACGTCCCTAATATGGCAAAGGAAATAGTCAATAAAGTCCAAGAAGGGCAGAGAGTCCCATAAAGGATAAATCCAAGGAGAAACCTGCCAATACACATATTAATCAAACTATCAAAAATTAAATACAAGGAAAAAATATTAAAAGCAACAAGGGAAAAACAAAAAAATAATATACAAGGGAATCCCCATAAAGTAAACAGCTGATCTTTCAGCAGAAACTCTGCAAGCCAGAAGGGAGCAGCAGGGTATATTTAAAGTGATGAAAGGGAAAAACCTACAAAGAAGATTACTCTACCCAGCAAGGATCTCATTCAGATTCAACAGAGAAATTAAAAACTTTATGGACAAGCAAAACCCAAGAGAATTCAGCACCATCATACCAGCTTTACAACAAATGCTAAAGGAACTCCTCTAGGCAGGAAACACAAGACAAGGAAAAGACCTACAATAAACCCAAAACAATTAGGAAAATGATAATAGGTACATACATATCAATAATTACCTTAAATGTAAATGGATTAAATGCTCCAACCAAAAGACATAGACTGGCTGAATGGATACAAAAACAAGAGCCATCTATATGCTGTCTAAAAGAGACCCAGTTCAAACCTAGGGACACACACAGAGTGAAAGTGAGGGGATGGAAAAAGATATTCCATGCAAATGGAAATTAAAAGAAAGCTGGCATGGCAATTCTCATATCAGACAAAATAGACTTTAAAATAAAGAATATTACAAAAGACAAAGAAGGACACTACATAATGATCAAGGGATCAATCCAAGAAGATGATATAACAATTGTAAATATCTATGCACCCAAAATAGGAGCACCTCAATACATGAGGCAAATGTTAACCGCCATAAAAGGGGAAATCAACAGTAACACAATCATAGTAGGGGACTTTAACACCACACTTTCACCAATGGACAAACCATCCAAAATGAAAATAAATAAGGAAACACAAGCTTTAGATGGTACATTAAACAAGATGGACTTAATTGATATTTATAGTACATTCCATCCAAAAACAACAGAACACACTTTCTTCTCAAGTGCTCATGGAACATTCTCTAGCATAAATCATATCCTGGGTGACAAATCAAGCCTTGGTAAATTTAAGAAAATTGAAATCGTATCAAGTATCTTTTCCGACCACAACCCTATGAAACTAGATATCAATTACAGGAAAAGTCTATAAAAAATACAAATACATGGAGGCTAAGCAATGCACTACTAAATAACCAATAGATCACTGAAGAAATCAAAGAGGAAATCAAAAAACACCTAGAGAAAAATGACAATGAAAAACACCACAACCAAAAACCTATGGGATGCAGCAAAAGCAGTTATAAGAGGGAAGTTTATAGCAATACAATCCTACCTCAAGAAACATCTCAAATAAGCAACTTAGTCTTACAACTGAAGCAGTTAGAGAAAGAAGAACAAAAATTCCCTAAAGTTAGCAGAAGGAAAGAAATCATAAAGATTAGATCAGAAATAAATGAAGGAAACAATAGCGGAGATCAATAAAAGTGAAAACTGGTTCTTTAAGAAGATAAACAAAATTGATAACCATTAACCAGACTCATCAAGAAAAAAAGGGAGAAGACTGAAATCAATAAAATTAGAAATGAAAACAGAGAGGGAACAACTGACACTGCAGAAATACAAAAGATCATGAGAGATTACTACAAGAAACTGTATGCCAATAAAATGGACAACCTGGAAGAAATGGACAAATTCTTAGAAAATAAGGTTGTGCTTTTTCTTAGAAAAGCACTGAACCAGGAAGAAACAGAAAATATAAACAGACCAATCACAAACACTGAAATTGAAACTGTGATTAAAAATCTTCCAACAAACAAAACCCAGGACCAGATGGCTTCACAGACGAATTCTGTCAAACATTTAGAGAAGAGCTAACACCTATCCTTCTCAAACTCTTCCAAAATACAGCAGAAAAAGGAACACTCCCAAACTCATTCTACAAGACCACCATCACCCTGATACCAAAACCAGACAAGATGTCACAAAAAAAGAAAACTACAGGCCAATATCACTGATAAACATAGATGCAAAAATCCTTAACAAAATACTAGCAAACAGAATCCAATAGCACATGAAAAGGATCATACACAATGATTAAGTAGGGTTTATCCCAAGAATGCAAGGATTCTTCAATATATGCAAGTCAATCAATGTGATATACCATATTAACAAACTGAAGGAGAAAAACCATATGATCAACCTAATAGATGTAGAAAAAGCTTTTGATAAAATTCAACACCCATTTATGATAAAATCCCTCCAGAAAGTAGGCATAGAGGGAACTTTCCTCAACATAATAAAGGCCATGTATGAGAAACCCACAGCTAACATTGTTCTCAATGGTGATAAACTGCAACCATTTCCACTAAGATCAGGAAGAAGACAAGGTTGCCCACTCTCACCACTATTATTCAACACAATTTTGGAAGTTTTGGCCACAGCAATCAGAGAAGAAAAAGAAATAAAAGGTATCCAGGGCTTCTCTGGTGGTGCAGTCATTGAGAGTCCACCTGCCGATGAAGGGGACACTGGTTAGTGCCCCAGTCTGGGAAGATCTCACATGCCGCAGAGTGGCTGGGCCCACGAGCCATGGTCGCTGAGCCTGCACGTCCAGAGCCTGTGCTCCACAACAGGAGAGGCCACAACATTGAGAGGTCCATGTACCACAAAAAAAAAGGTATCCAAATTAGAAAACAGATGGAGAAATATACCATGTTCTTGGATTGGAAGAATCAACATTGTGAAAATGACTATACTACCTAAAGCAATCTACAGATTCAGTGCAATTCCTATCAAACTACCAATGGCATTTATCACAGAACTAGAACAAAAAATTTCACAATTTGTATAGAAACATGAAAGATCCTGAATAGCCAAAGCAATTTTGAAAAAGAAAAATGGAGCTGGAGGAATCAGCCTCCTGGACTTCAGACTATACCACAAAGCTACAGTAATCAAGGCAGTGTGTTACTGGCACAAAAACAGAAAAATATATCAATGGACCAGGATTGAAAGCCCAGGGATAAGCCCATGCACATATGGTCACCTTATCTTTGATAAAGGAGGCAAGAATATACAATGGAGAAAAGACAGCCTCTTCAATAAGTGGTGCTGGGAAAACTGGACAGCTACATGAAAAAGAATGAAATTAGAACACTCCCTAACACCATACACAAAAATAAACTCAAAAAGGATTAAAGACCTAAATGTAAGATTGGACACTACAAAACTCTTAGAGGAAAGCATAGGCATAACACTCTATGACATAAATCACATCAAGATCCTTTTTGACCCACCTCCTAGATAAATGGAAATAAAAACAAAAATAAACAAATGGGACCTAATGAAACTTAAAAGCTTTTGCACAGCAAAGGAAAACATAAACAAGACGTAAGGACAACCCTCAGAATGGGAGAAAATATTTGCAAATGAAGCAACTGACAAAGGATTAATCTCCAAAATTTACAAGCAGCTCATGCATCTCAATATCATAAAAACAAACAACCCAATCCAAAAATGGGCAGACGACCTAAACAGACATTTCTCCAGGGAAGGTATACAGATTGCCAACAAACACATGAAAGGATGCTCAACATCACTAATCATTAGAGAAATGCGAATCAAAACTACAATGTGGTATCACCTCACACCAGTCAGAATCATCATCAAAATCTCTACAAACAATAAATGCTGGAGAGGGTGTGGAGAAAAGGGAACCTTCTTGCACTGTTGGTGTGAATGTAAATGGATACAGCCACTATGGAGAACAGTATGGAGCTTCCTCAAAAAACTAAAAATTGAACTACCATACAACCAGCAATCCCACTACTGGGCATATATCCTGAGAAAACCATAATTCAAAAAGAGTCATGTACCACAATGTTCATTGCAGCACTATTTACAATAGCCAGGACATGGAAGCAACCTAAGTGTCCATCAATAGATAAATGGATAAAGAAGATGTGGCACATATATACAATGGAATATTACTCAGCCATAAAAAGAAACAAAATTGAGTTATTTGTAGTGAGGTGGATAGACCTAGTGTCTGTCATACAGAGTGAAGTAAGTAAGACAGAGAAAAATACCATATGCTAACACATATATATGGAATCCCCCCCAAAAAAAAAATTGGTTCTGAAGAACCTAGCAGCAGGACAGGAATAAAGACACAGATGTAGAGAATGGACTTGAGGACATGGGAAGTGAGATGGGTAAGCTGGGATGAAGTGAGAGAGTGGCATTGACTTATAAACACTACCAAATGTAAAATTGATAGCTAGTGGAAAGCAGCTGCATTGCACAGTGTGACCACTTAGATGGGTGGAATAGGGAGGGTCGGAGGGAGACACAAGAGGGAGGAGATATGGGAATATATGTATATGTATAGCTGATTCACTTTGTTATAAAGCAGAAACTAACAAACCATTGTAAGGCTATTATACTCCAATAAAGATGTTAAAAAATAGAAATTGAACAGAAAGAATAAAAAGTCCTGATGAGTGTAAAAAAAAATGAGTTTTGGTTTTGTTGTTTTTCTCTATTTCTTTGTGGTTTTAATTTCATTGATTTTCGATCTTTTTAAAATTTTCTTTTATCTTGTTAGTTTTAGGTTTAATTTTCTCTTCTTTCTGTAGATTCTTTAAGTAAGAGTTTATTTTCTAAAATATACATTTAATGCCTTAAACTTTCCTGTAAGCACCACATCCTTAAAGATTCTGTGATTCTGCTGTACCTCACAAATTTTCATAAATTGTATTTTCATTTTCATTTAATACAAAATACTTTTAAAAATTCTTCTTGGGACTTCTTCTTTGACCCTTGTATTTTTTGGAATGTTGATTACTTTCCAAATATTTGGGGATTTTTCCTGATATCTTTATGTTATTGATTTTTTAATTTAATTCCATTATAGTCTGAGAATATATTTTGTATGATTCACATTCTTTTCCTTAAGAAACCAGAAATAAAGCTACCATATGAAACTGCAATCCCACTACTGGGCATATATGCAGAGAAAAATATGGTCCAAAAGGATACATGCACCCTGATGTTCATTGCAGCACTGTTTACAATAGCAAGACATGGAAACAACCTAAATGTCCATCAACAGAGGAATGGATAAAGAAAATGTGGTACATATATACAATGGAATATTACTCAGCCACGAAAAAGAATGAAATAATGCCATTTGCAGCAACATGGATGGACCTAGAGATTGTCATACTGATTGAAGTCTTCAGATAGAGAAAGAGAAATATCATATGATATCCCTTATATGAGGAATCTAAAAAAAAAAATGATACAAACTCATTTACAAAATGGAAACAGACTCATAGACTTAGAAAACAAACTTATGGTTATCAAGGCGGAAGGGTGGGGGAGAAGGATAGTTAGGGAGTTTGGGATCAACATGTATACACTGCTATATTTAAGATGGATAACCAATAAGGACCTACTGTATAGCACAGGGAAATCTGCTCAATGTTATGTGGCAGCCTGATGGGAGGACAGTTTGGGGGAGAATAGATACAAGTATATGTATGGCTGAGTCGCTTTGCTGTGCACCCGAAAGTATCACAACATTGATAACCAGCTATACCCCAATATAAAAAAAAAGTTCAAAATAAATAAATAAATACAGACAGTATTTTTAGAGCATAATATTAAGAATATAGGTTAAGAAACAATTCATTTTAAATTCCGTATTTCCTACTTCTTGATTAGATGACTTTGCAGGAAATAAACTCTCTTGGCCTCAGCTGATTCATCTATAAATGAAGAAAATAATACTACCTCATTTGGTTGTTGTAAGAATTAAATAATAGATATAAAGCACTTAAAAGACTGGTTATGTATATATTTATCTATCTATGACTCAGTAAATATTAACTCTTACCTGTTATTATTCTTGTTTTCCACACACACTCCCAGATATGATAAAGCTTAACTAATGTCATCTGTTTACAATCTCTGAAGGGCCAAAAATTCCTTGGTGAGGTTGTAACTGTGTTTCTTCTGAATTAGGCATCCTTAGAACATATATCCTTAGAAAGGGTGTGAATGATGATGGCCTGAGCTACACATTACTACACACTAAGAGTGACCTGCCATGTGTTTACTAGTTAGCAAGAATTCCTGCAGGTATCATTGCTAATATTCAACCTGTAACTTACTATGCAGCCTGACCCTTTATAAATGGTTTGCTTATTTTTAGTGAGGGGGGACTCTTAAGAATTAATCACCTTTTATTTACTCTGGAAGCATAAAAGTTACTTGGGAATTCCCTTACTAAATTTCCCTCATTTCAAAAATAGCTGAATAATCCCAGTTGAACATTTTTTATTTTTGAATGAGCATATCTATCCCAGGTAAATCTAAAGCATTTATTTCTGAATGAAAACTTCTATCCCAAGTTTATTTAATATAAACTTTTGTGCAGTTCTCTAGATACATCTTCAATTGCCATAACCTGCTGCAAAGGGCAATAAACGACACCTAGTTTTTTTTTTTTTCTAGAAAAATTTTTGACACAGTTACTAAAGTTTTCTTAAAAATGAGTTGAAAAAGATATGCATAGTTTCAGAGAAGCATTCAGGGTGTAAAGAATATTGTTCTTATGAGTATTCAAGAAAATAGTAATTTGGACATGAGGAAAAATGAAAGGGAAACGGTTTTAGGCAAGAAATACTTTGTAAATTACTAATTGCACAAGAGACCAAACAATGCCAATAAAGATATATTCTTTTTTTTAAATATAAACTTATTTATTTATTTTTGGCTACATTGGGTCTTTGTTGCTGCGTGCGGGCTTTCTCTAGTTGTGGAGAGCGGGGACTACTCTTTGTTACAGTGCATGGGCTTCTTTCTCATTGTGGTGGCTTCTCTTCTTGCTGAGCAGGGCTCTAGGCGCACTGGCTTCAGTAGTTGTGGCATGCAGGCTCAGTAGTTGTGGCTCGTGGGCTCTAGAGCTCAGGCTCAGTAGTTGTAGTGCATGGGATTAGTTGCTCTGTGGCATGTGGGATCTTCCCGGACCAGGGCTCGAACCCATGTCCCCTGCATTGGCAGGCAGATTTTTAACCACTGCGCCACCAGGGAAGTCCTAAATATATATTCTTGAGAATATCTCCCGACTCCAACTTGTCATCTCTAATCCTGATTTTGAGTACTTTTTGAAATTTATTTTGTGATACATGATATCTCCATTACAAATTCTGATACATTTGCATTCTATTATCTGTGAGATAGTATTACTAAAATAATAATTTATTCTACACATAAGAAAAGTGAATATATTTATGAGGCTCTAAATTTTTTAAAGTGCAAAATGTGCCTACATAAAGCAGAAAAATGAAAGCATGTTCAATACATTCATTATTAAACAAGACAGACAGCATTTGAGGGCATCCTCTGATTTCAGAAGGTAATTTGTTATGCTTCTCTTGACTTTTGCAAAGTGATGGATCCAAAGATCAATTTTTTTGAATTTTCTGTAGCAAAGAAAAAAAACTCTTTCAAGGCCATGGCTGATTTAAGGTTAGTTAGATATCGTTTGCTGCAAAACAAATCCCAAAATTTAGTGACATAAAACAATTACCATTTTATTATGCATACAGCTTTATGGATCAGACATTCAGACATGCACAGGTTGGATGACTTGTCTGTGCTCCATGATGTCTGGGGTCTGAGATGAGAAGACTGAAATAGTTGGAAGTAACTTGACAGGCTGGAGACTGGAATCAACTGGATGCATTTTCACTCATTTATCTTGTGCCAGTGATGGGATGACTCAAATTTGGGTTTAGCTGGAACTGTCAACCAGAATGTCTTTATGTGGCTTTTCCATGTAACAAGGGCTTCTTCCTAATGGCATGGCAACCTCAGAGTAGTAAGACTGCTTACATGATGACTCAGGGCTCCAAGAAGAAGTGTTCCAGATAACAAGATGAAACTGTTCGGTCTTTCATGAGCTTGTACACTATATTCTACTGGTTGAAGCAGTCACAAGCTTGCCCAGATTCAAAGAGAGGTGATAATAGACCACACATCATGATGAGATAAAGCATCACATCAAATAATTTGTTTTATGTTTTAAAACTGCCACAGTCCTAAGTCCTTGAGAGGCTATCCTCACTGCTTTTGAGGTATGGTGCATTTGCAACACAAAACATTTCAGAGCACTTGGTGTTTCTAGAGTTAGAATATTAAATATTCTAGATGAATTCTAGCTATTACAAGTATTAAATAACAATTTCTATTCTCTTCAATTATCTGCTATACCTAATAATTTAAAGAACAAGGTCTATGTTTAAAATATTACTAGGTAGAGAGGGATTTCTAAATATGTCTTGTAAACAGATGTTTTCATTTAATACAGATTGCTGGGACTTCCCTGGCCATCCAGTGGTTAAGACTTCGCCTTCCAATGCAGGGGATGAGGGTTTGATCCCTGGTCAGGGAGCTAAGATCCCACATACCTCGCGACCAAAACCCCAAAACATAAAACAGAAGTAATACTGTAATAAATTCAATAAAGACTTTAAAAAATATAATAATACAGATTGCTGTATCCAAGTCAGTAAAATACAATAGTATTTGAACTGTCATACTGCTTTTTCATGCGTTCTGGAACCTGGAAATACTCTCTTTTGGATAATTGCCATTACAATGATATTTGTTAAAATGGAATTCCACATACACTTCAAAAGCTGACAAAGTACTGAATGCAACATGTTATTGGAATGAATAAAAACAGAGAGCAGTGTATTTGCCATTGGTAAGTCTCATTTAAAGGTACTATGTCTAGGATGGAATTTTATAGTTCAAGAGAATAACAGGGAATTGGAAGAGTATACAAAGAAATCAACCAAAATGATGATTTGGAAAACATAACACTGTTTTTAAAAGTTTAAATTATGAGGAATATTTTCCATTAATTAATCTTTTACATTATATAATATTTTGTTGTATTTAAATCATTTAATATGTGTATGTCACAATGGATTTTTACAAAAGCACTAACATTTTTTATGTATCAGAGAAATGAAATCAAACAGACAAATGCAGACAGTTAGGGGAAGAGTCAGGACAAGAATTTTACACAAGATCACATGATATTAACATCACCTTGAAGACTGAATAATTATGATCCTTTTAAGAATTCAGAAAAATTTTTTGTGTCATAAGTCTCCACAGCAAAATAAATATGTTTTTACCTCTAGGGGAGAAAAAAAATGTTAAGGAAAAATAATTAAATGCCATAGAACTACTTATGTTAGGATTGTTTATACAAACTAATAACTTGGGCTCAAAAGAGTATGAAAACACTTGCAACATCTCAGAATATAGACTTCTAAAAACATGCTTGTAGAGATTTTTTACTAGGCTGCACTTCTTCCTGAAAATTGATTTAAATGAGAGTGAGGGAATAAAATAGGTTTAAACCTACAAGGACAAAGGAAAAGGGAATAGACATAACAACAAACATGGCATGTCAATAAAATTCTGAAAGCCAGAAAATGGATGGAAAGTGGTGCTTGATTTAGAAGACTGGGAAACATAAAATCTAGGTCTACAGAAAAGAAACCAATAAGTAAGATTTTCATGTCAGACTCCACTAAGGTTTAGGGTTTCGAGGCACCAGGTACAACTAATGAAAAGATGTTGGTCAGTTTGGAAGTTTATAAGAAATCTTTACACCCTCTGGGTCTTGCCCTTGTTTGAAGAAACAGTAAATTCCCTAACTAAACCCAGCAAAAGTATATGAAAAGATTTACCTAGACAATCTCTATATTCAGTGATAAAAGCAGAAACTAAGAGTGAGCACGAAACACTGTTCTTAAAAAACAAAACAAAACAAAACTGGATGATTAAGTAAATGTTAATATAAAAGTTCCCTTCTGCCCCTAGATTCTCAAAAGCCCTCATTGCGGGGCTTCCCTGGTGGCGCAGTAGTTGAGAGTCCGCCTGCCGATGCAGGGGACACGGGTTCATGCCCCGGTCCGGGAAGATCCCACATGTCGCGGAGCAGGTGGGTCCGTGAGCCATGGCCACTGAGTCTGCGCGTCCGGAGCCTGTGCTCCACAATGGGAGAAGCCACAACAGTGAGAGGCCTGCGTACCGCAAACAAACAAACAAACAAACAAAAAGCCCTCATTGCATTACTTTGTGGGAATTGAGGCTTGGGGAAAGGGAAAAGGAAAATGATGATCTGGCTACTGTTATTGCTCTGAGTAGTAAATTGTCCTTTTTCTCTGACCCAGTAGTTTTGTGTCTTCTACCAGAGTCCATGAAAATGAGGCATGCTAATGTGTTTGCTTAAATTTGGGGTAAAATATCAGCCCCTTCGCAGTTCTTAGCGATCATCAATTACAAAACAGAAACCAAGGCTCAGAGAGGCGAGGGGATTTGCTAATGCCACACAGCAAATAGAGAGCGAAGCTTGTTTATGAACTTCCTGTGTGACTGCAACTTCAAGAATTTGAGTTACTGCCTTTGAGAAGGGAAACCTGGCAAATGGGATTCAGGGGCAGAGATTTATCTGTGTATCACTTTCAGGTGAGATATAGCTGGCTTTCTGTGGTATGACTGTTAAGAATTACCCACATATGTTTTTTAACATTCTTTTTTATTTTTTAAATTTAATTTAATTAATTTATTTTTTATACAGCAGTTAGTTTGTATTAGTTTATACAGTTTACAGCAGTTTATTAGTTATCTATTTTATATATATTAGCATATATATGTCAATCCCAATCTCTCAGTTCATTCCCCCCTAACCACTTTTCCCCCTTGGTGTCCATACATTTGTTCTCTACATATGTGTCTCTATTTCTGCCTTGCAAACCAGTTCATCTGTACCATTTTTCTAGATTCCACATATATGCATTAATATACAATATTTGTTTTTCTCTTTCTGACTTACTTTACTTTGTATGACAGTCTCTAGGTCCATCCACATCTCTACAAATGACCCAGTTTTGTTCCTTTTTATGGCTGGGTAATGCTCCATTGTATATATGTACCACATCTTCTTTACCTATTCATCTGTCAATGGGCATTTAAGTTGCTTCCATGACCTGCCTGTTATAAATAGTGTTGCAATGAACATTGGGGTTCATCTGTCTTTTTGAATTATGGTTTTCTCTGGGTATATGCCCAGTAGTGGGATTGCTGGATCATATGATAATTCTACTTGTAGTTTTTTAAGGAACCTCCATACTGTTCTCCATAGTGGCTGTATCCATTTACATTCCCACCAACAGTGCAAGAGGGTTCCCTTTTCTCCACAACCTCTCAAGCAGTTGTTGTTTGTAGATTTTCTGATGATGCCCATTCTAACTGGTGTGAGGTGATAACTAATTGTAGTTTTGATTTGCATTCTCTAATAATTAATGATGTTGAGCAGCTTTTCATGTACCTCGTGGCCATCTGTATGTCTTCTTCGGAGAGATGTCTATTTAGGTCTTCTGCTCATTTTTGGATTGGGTTGTTTGTTTCTTTAATATTGAGCTGCATGAGCTGTTTATATATTTTGCAGATTAATCCTTTGTCCATTGATTCATTTGCAAATATTTTCTCCCATTCTGAGGGCTGTCTTTTTGTCTTGTTTATGGTTTCCTTTGCTGTACAAAAAGCTTTTAAGTTTCATTAGGTCCTATTTTTTTATTTTTGTTTTTACTTCCATTTATCTAGGAGGTGGGTCAAAAAGGATCTTGCTGTGATTTATGTCAAAGGGTGTTCTTCCTTT